>NC_072053.1:2894618-3042589 GCF_027791375.1 Indicator indicator | reverse complement strand
AAAAAGAAAGAAAAAAAGAAAAGAAAAAAAGAAAAAGAAGAAAAGAAAAAGAAAGAAAGAAAAGAAAGAAAGAAAAAGAAAAGAAAAAGAAAAAGAAAGAAAGAAAGAAAAAAAAGAGAAAGAAAGAAAGAAGAAAGAAGAAGAAAAGAAAGAAAGAAAAAGGAAAAGAAAGAAGAAAGAAAAGAAAAGAAAGAAGAAGAAAGAAAAGAAATGTAAGAAAGAAAGAAAAGAAAGAAAAAAGAAAAGAAAGAAAGAAAAGAAAGAAAGAAAAGAAGAAAGAAAAGAAAAGAAAGAAAAAGGAAAGAAAAAGAAAGAAAAGAAAGAAAGAAAGAAAAGAAAGAAAAAGAAAAGAAAGAAAGAAAGAAGAAAGAAAAGAAAAGAAAGAGAAAGAGAAAGCAAGAAAGAAAAAGAGAAAGAAGAAAGTAGAAGAGAAAATAAAAGAAGAGAGCACCTCCCTCCTGCCCCTTCCGTGTCCCCGCTGCCGTCTCTCCCTCCCTCCCTCCTCTCCTCCACCTCCCGCCTCCCTCCCTCCTTCCTCCCTCCCTCCCCTGCTTCCCTCCCCTCCTCCCCCCTCCCCCTCCCCCTCCCCTCCCCCTCCTCCCCTCCCTCCCTCCCTCCTCCCTCCCTCCCCTTCCTCCTCCCTCCTCCCTCCCCTCCCCTCCCTCCTCCCCTCCCCTCCCTCCCTCCCTCCCCTCCCTCCCCTCCCTCCTCTCCCTCTCCCTCCCCCCCCCTCCCCTCCCTCCCCCTCCTCCCTCCTCCTCTCCCCTCCCTCCCTCCCTCCCCCCTCCTCCCTCCCCTCCCTCCCTCCCTCCCCCTCCCTTCCCCTCCTCCCTCCCTCCTCCTCTCCCTCCCTCCCCTCCCCTCCCCCTCCCTCTCCCCCCTCCCCCTCCCTCCCTCCCCCTCCCCCCCCCTCCCCTCCCTCCCTCCCCTCCCTCCTCCCTCCCCCCTCCTCCCCTCCCCTCCCCTCCCTCCCCTCCCTCCTCCCCCTCCCCCCTCCCCCCTCCCCTCCTCCCTCCCCTCCTCCTCCTCCCCCTCCCTCCCCCCTCCCCCTCCCCTCCTCCCTCCCCTCCTCCCTCCCCCCTCTCCCTCCCTCCCTCCCTCCCCTCCTCCCTCCCCTCCCTCCCTCCCCCCTCCCTCCCCTCTCCTCTCCCCCTCCCCTCCCTCCCCCCCTCCCTCCCTCCCCCTCCCCTCCCTCCTCCCTCCCCCCCTCCCCTCCCCTCCCCTCCCCCTCCCCCCTCCTCCCCCTCCCCCTCCCCTCCCCTCCCCTCCCCCCTCCCTCCCCTCCTTCCCTCCCCCCCTCCCCCTCCCCTCTCCCTCCCTCCTCCCTCCCCTCCCTCCCCTCCCTCCCCTCCCTCCCCCTCCTCCCTCCCCCCCTCCCCCTCCCCTCCCCCCTCCCCTCCCCCTCCCCCTCCCCCTCCCCCCCCTCCCCTCCCTCCTCCCTCCCTCCCCTCCCCCTCCCCTCCCCTCCCTCCTCCCCCTCCCTCCCTCCCCTCCCCCTCCCCCTCCCCTCCCTCCCTCCCCCCCTCCCCTCCCTCCTCCCTCCCCCCTCCCTCCCCTCCTCCCTCCCCCCCTCCCCCCTCCCCCCCTCCCCTCCCCTCCCTCCCCCTCCCTCCCCTCCCCCTCCCTCCCCTCCCTCCCTCCCTCCCCCCTCCCCTCCCCCCTCCCTCCCTCCCCCCCTCCCCTCCCCCTCCCCTCCCCTCCCCCTCCCCTCTCCCTCCCCCTCCCTCCTCCCCCTCCCCTTCCCCTCCCCCTCCCCCCTCCCTCCCCCCTCCCTCCCCCTTCCCCTCCCCTCCCCTCCCCTCCCTCCCCTCCCCTCCCCTCCCCCCTCCCCCCTCCCCTCCTCCCCCTCCCTCCCCTCCCCTCTCCCCCCCTCCCCTCCTCCCTCCCTCCCTCCCCTCCCCTCCCTCCCCTCCCCTCCCCCTCCCTCCCTCCTCCCCTCCTCCCCCCTCCCTCCCCTCCCCCTCCCCTCCCCCTCCCCTCCCCTCCCCCTCCTCCCCTCCCTCCCCTCCCTCCCTCCCCCCCCTCTCCCCTCCCCCCTCCCTCCCCTCTCCCTCCCCTCCCCTCCCCCCCCTCCTCCCTCCCCTCCCTCCCCCTCTCCCCCCCCCTCTCCTCCCCCCTCCCCCCTTCTCTCCCCCCCTTCTCCCCCTCCCCTCCTCCTCCCCCCCCCCCCCCCCTCCCCCCCCCCCTCTCCCCCCCTCCCCCCTCCCTCCCCTCCCCCTCCCCTTCCTCCCCCCCCCTCCCCCCCTCCTCTCCCTTCCTCCTCCCCCCCCCCTCCCTCCCTCCCCCTCCCCCCCCCTCCTCCCCCCTCCCCCCCCCTTCCTCCCCTCCTCCCCCCCTCCCCCCCCCTTCCCCTCCCCCCCCCTCCCCCCCCCTTCCCCCTCCCCCTCCCCCCTCCCCTCCCCCCCTTCCCTCCCTCCTCCCCCCCCTCCCCCCCCCCCCTCCTCCCCTCCCCTCCCCCCCTCCTCCCCCCCCCCCCTCCCCCTCCTTCCCTCCTCCCCTCCTCCCCCCTCCCCTCCCCTCCCCCTTTCCCTCCCCCTCCCTCCCCCCCCCCCCCCTCCCCCTCCCCCCCCCTCCCCCCCCCCCCCCCCCCCCCCCCCCCTCCCCCCTCCCTCCCCTCCCCCTCCCCTCCCCCCCCCCCCCTCCCCTCCCCCCTCCCTCCTCCCCCCCCTCCCCTCCTCCCTCCCCTCCCTCCCCTCCCCTCCCCCCCCCTCCCCCCTCCCCCTCCCCCCCTCCCCCTCCCCTCCCCCCCCTCCCCTCCCCCCTCCCCCCTTCCCCTCCTCTCCCCCCCCTCCCCCTCCCCCTCCTCCCTCTCCCTCGCTCCCCCCTCCTCCCCTCCCCCCTCTCCCCCTCCCTCCCCTCCGTCGTGTCTGCGTTAGTCCCCTCTCTGCCTCACCCCAGTTCTGTAAATGGCGACCCAGTACCCTGTGGCATATTTCAAGCAAAGGATGATCCTTGGCCCTTAGAGCACAATATTTTGATAAATTGCAAACTGCAATCCTTAGGTTGACAGTCATGGACTTGATTATTTCAGAGGTCTTTTCCAATCAAAACAATTTTATGATTCTATAGTTCTATTTGTACACTGGTCCCATGGGTTGCTTGCAAAACCAGTCATAAGCCCTTGCATGGGCACATGGAAAGCATTTCCTGATAATACTGTTCTGTGGAATTTCTGGTGTTGTTGGGTACTCTGACAGGGAACAAAGATTTCATTATTCATGTTATGCATGTGTGTGTTTTATAAATTAAATGTTGGTGCTTAATACTGCCATAGTTACTTATGTTTATGGAAGCAATTTTTTTAAATGGTGAGGCAGATCCAGTGCTCTAGCTGGCAGTTTGCAGACAACTACAAACCCATCTTTTGACCCATGTTCAGGTGCTTGGTTAGACAGCAGAACGTAAAGCTGCAAAGCCTGGTTTGCCCATACTTACACACTGACATTGTCTCATTCCTCTGTGTGCACATTAACTCATCTCTTACCCTTAACTGTACTCAGGGGTCTGTAATTTATGCAGTTATTATTTTTTCCTGACTGTTCTGTTGTGGAATAAATAAACAGGTGCATGTTTACATTTAAGAAATCTGGGTGGCTCAAGATATGGAAAAAGTGATGGAAAGGCCTGATGTTTTAACTCTTGGCTTATTGTACATGCTAACTGCTTCATTTGTACTCTATTATAATTTCTAACACTGTAAAATCAATACACACAGTCTGGAAAAAAAATTTGCAGGGAAAAGAAGGATGGCTATATTATGTGATACCTATACACAAGAACTGCCATATGGGATCAGATCAAAAGTCCATTTATCTCATTACCTTCTCCTTGATTGTGGCCTGTAGGGGATTTTCAGGGGGAAGAACATAAAAAAAAATTGCAGATATGAATTCTCCCCTACAATGTCCCTCATTTTCCAGAAATAAGCCATGGGAAATCTTCCTATGCTCTACCTGAGAACTGCAGGCATATCACCATGCTTAAAAAGATAAACGGAGCTATGTTCTGCCTGCTCATGTAACCCCTACGAACTTACCCAGGCTTTTGGGTTCTTCTGTATTTTGTGACTGCAAGCTCTACTACTTCATTATGTGTAATTTTGTCATCATACATCCTTGTGAATCTGTTGTCTAATGGTGTTTTTGTACATTCCTTGCTTCCACTATTTTTGAGAGACACCACACAGTAGTTTCCTGCAGATCTGTCTCCATACCATCCACACAAGGATATACTGTCTCCTTCACTTATTTTCCCAGTTGAAAACTCATATTTTATGTATTTTCTCCTTTCAGGAGATTTATCATTGGTGTATATTGTTCTGTATTATTTTTGGTGTGTAGTAATGTGTAATAGATCAGGATTTCCCACTGTAAGAACACATCTGCAAGGATGCCATAATGATAGTTTCTAGCTCTCAGTTCCTTTTCAAAAAAATTCTAACATAGCATAAAATGTTGCCAAAAAGTGACTTGGGCCTTGGGAGAGGCAGATTTACTTCAGATGAGTAAGTACCACATGAATTACATTTTCACAAGTTTATCTTCGCAGGTGTAGTGTTGCTCTGAGGCAACAGTTGCAGTGCAGTCTCCTCCAAGTTCGTGTCTTAAATGCTGCTGAGTGAAAGTCCAGGATCCATAGTCTGAGAGTGCTGCTGTAAATTGGGTTGCTTTTCCTGGGCTACTGACCATGAACTAAACAACAGGAACCTCTTCAGTTTTTCCAAGTTGACTAATATGCAGTGCCATAAAGTGTAATAAAGTGATGTTTTTCCTGATAAATGTCAGAGGGAAATAAATGGATTGCATGTCAATCACCATACTTTTGACATATATTCAGGTATTTAGGCACAGGAAAGCAGAAATTTATTTATTTAATATTAAATATTTTTCCCCCTCTTACTTCACAATGATTTTGTCAGTGGTTCAAAATGCAGCCTGGCAAATGCAACAAATTGCCTTTCTGCTGGGCGTTTTGGTGGTCTGGGTGGTGTAGCTTGGCTCATCAGCTCTCTGTAGTCGGATTCCAGATGCTTTGTCCTTGTTTCCGCTAGTCGAGTTTTTTGATGAAACGCACTTTTGTACAGAGTTGTCACAGGATGTTGTGTTTTCACTGTGAGACTGCACAACCTATCCCAAGGAACTCGCCTAAATATAGAAAATAATTAACTATGTAATGTGTTGCCAAACAATATTGTGGCTTATACCAATTATGTTCATCTTGCAAATATAACACCTCTTGAGTTTTATTACCTTTAAGTTTTCCCACACAGTGTAATGTTCTGTTGCATCACTTCTTGTCTTCACTCGAAGTGTAACCTTCAGAGCTGACAGTGGTCAACCACCACCTCTCCAGAATGATGTTTTGAGGCCTAAAACGACTTATAAGTCATTGTCCAGAAAAATACAGACATATCTGGAACTGGAAACTCTGGACAAGTTATGAATGAATCACAGAGAGGCAAGAAGAAAGGAGAAGGTAGAAAGGACAATTAGAACAGCAGGCTTTGAAGCTTTTGGAAGCAATGTACTCATTTGAAGGTTGTCCTTCACACAAGCACCCTCATGTTAACTTTGAACTATCTTTAGCAATTAAGGTGACGCAGAGTGGAACCAAAGTATGCTCTGAAGTCTGCTGGAAGAGGAGAAAGAAATGTCTTAAACTGTAGAAACACTCCTGTTAACCATATTGCCTGCTAAACGACAGTTAAAGTGATCTTGGATGTGTTTGCAACCAACTGCAGAACAAACACTATAGATTTGCCTGGTGCAGGTGCTTTGAATACTCATGGTAAAGTGACAAATGCAGCACATGAATACAGAATAAATGTAGCCTGAGTTTGTTATGGATAAGCAGTCTGAGCTTCCCAAAATTAGGGACCCTAGAAAACTGGAGTTTCATGAGGCAAAACTTCTTTACTGTGAAGGTCTGAAGCAGGCTGCCCAGAGAGGTTGTGGAGTCTCCTTCTCTGCAGAGATTCCAAACCTGCCTAACCATTGTGACCCTGGGAAAGCTGCTGTGGGTGCCCCTGCTTTAGCAGAGGATTGGACTAGATGTTTTCCAGAGGTCCCTTCCAACGTTCACCATACTGGGATTCTGTGATTCTGTGACTGAAGGAGCAGGTAAAGCCTTGCTGCATTGGTAAATTTCTACTGAATATAAATGGAACAGGCTATGTTTGTTCAGCAGGGGCATGAACAATGTATTTCTGCAGTTCACAGACTAAATACTCTGATTGTTTTAAAGACATTTCTCCTTGCTGCTCTTTGGATCCTCTCTCCCTCAGCATTTGACCCATAGAAATGTAGGCACTGTTTTGAAGGGTTGCATATGAACAGGTTACAGTGATGACAAGCAAGGGCATAAACAGAACCAACAATCTGGGCTCTCTTGTGAGGCAGATGCGTCAACTGTCTTAATACAGCTCTCCAGCTCTAAAAAGATGCTATAGTGGTGTTAGAGAAAGCCAGAAAAACTTTGGAACAGTCTTGGATGGAGAGGGTATGTGGCTTTCTTGTCTCAGACCACACCCTTTACAATTGCCCCTCAGAGCAACATATGAAACTAAAGTGACAAAGCTTGTTTAAAGGACTGGTGACCTCTCCACTTCGATTGCAACACACCATTGTCAAATGCATTTAAAGATGTAGTTCACAGAACCTAAAGCAAAGCAATCAGTATGAGCATGGTTATTTTTCTAGAGTAATAAATAACAACATGGAGTATATAGCAGATTCTATTTGCTCAGTAATTCCTTTCCCTTCGCACGCATAGCATTATCAGTATTAATCACACAGATGTCTGATTGCAGGAGCGAGGACTCACAGATATGAATTTTCTCTGATTTCAGAGAGTATTACACTTCAGCTGCATTTCCAGATACACTTTGCTTATCCTTGTCAACGGCGACAAAAAGTGATTTACTTGAGAAAAGTGCATCATGGAGTAAAACCAATGACATTTAGTTTCAGCATCTAATTATTAAAGCTGTGTCCAGCACCGGAATACCTGAAGGTTTATCTTAAAAAAAATTGACATTAAAAGCAACAATAACAGCACAGCTGTTTCCATTCATAAACATATTTAGAAACTAGGCCTTGTAATATTATGTTTGCAATTGCCACATTCACCAAGCACCTTAAGTTATTAATAGCTTGTCTGCCTCTGGCATGGACGAAGATCTTGTTGAAATGAAGCGATCCTTGTTATTCTCAGCCTCCAAAACTATAAATGTTAGTGAGGAAAAAATATTAAACAACAGCAAAAAAAAGTACACAAAAGGGAAAAGACTAATTCTGACGCAGTCCCTACGAACTTACGTTAGAGAATACACATAAAGCAATGGTACGTGATTTTTGACACAGAGCCTTTTTTCTTTGTTGGGTTTTTTGCATGGTTATCCCTATGGGTAGAATTTACAGGACACATATATACATAAGGAAGTCTGGATTCCTGGTCAGTGACTAAGTACCAAAAAGTCAGGCCTTATCTCACCTAGCTCCTCTGCTGGCTCAGACTTTATGGCCAGGTTCAGATGGCCTCACTCAAGATGACGTTAACGTCCAGAGTACACATGGAGTTTTTCTGACTCGTTGGGATGATGTCTGGTGGGGCATTAACATTTGTGAGGCACTGAGGTGCTCAGGGCGCCATAAAAAGGTGCTTAACTTCCTAAGCAAGGACAACTGACAGGCAGAGGGACTTTGAAGCAACATCTGTTGTGAAAGTGCTGGTTCTTGGATGTGTGCAAACAGTGAAAATGGAATACTGCTTAAATTAATAAAAAAACGTACCACAGACACCGTATCACTAAGAAAGCCAGTAACTTTACTGATTTGTCTGCAAAATACAAATTATACCTTATTTCCAGCAGGAGAATTTTTTGAAATTTTCCCATTTTTTGTTCACTACAGACAGCTGAATTAAGTCCCTTGAGATACACAGATGTGGTTTAACTTAGTTATAACATCTTGTCATCTAGTGGCGACAAAGTCCAGCTTATGCCGCTGTGAGCCTCTACTTTAATATTTGTTGCAAATGCTTGTATGCTCCCATTTACAAGCTATTTTGTTATCACCATTGTTTTATGGAAGCAAATCCCCATGAAAGAGAAGAAAAAAAGGAAAAAAAAAAAAAAAGGATACAACAAACCATCTGAAGCAATCCAAGTGTAATGCCTGTGGTAACTCAGGTCTGATATAAGTTACTCCACAAAAGACTCTGGTACTGCATTGTTTGTAATTTTTTTGTTTGTTTTAAATATTTTTTTTAAAGATTTTTTTTGTTAATGAGTTACTTAACTGACCATTTTTGAATCAAACTGAGGTACAGATCAGTCTGAGGTATGAGAAGGGAAGGTAGCAATGCAACACCTGATTATGGAAATAATGAAACAAATACTTTTGATGCAGAAGGTCTGTGGCTCAAAGCTTGGATTGCTCCACATCTTTGGTTAAAATATATTAACAAAAGCCTTTTATTACATCTACAGTCTGAAGCATTCTAACAGACACCAATGTTCCATCAGTCCTTCAAGAGACCTGTAGTGGCAGGAAATTAATGCCATATAACTGACGACATCACAGCAGATGGCACAAACAGGAACAGATGAAGTATGCCATGTTTAGGCAACAGCCTTTATTGAGGTTTCAAGTGGCTTTTAAAAAATTACAAAGCATTTACCTTCAAGGCGAAGGAAGAAGGAAAACAAAACAGCTCTGTTAGGACTATAGATAAAAGAGGGTATATAGGATAACACATACAATACAAAAGGGTTGACATTCTTGAAAACAGTCTATGAGTTCTTTTATTCTTACGCTAGCTTTACCTGAAAAAGATCTGAGGACAACAGATATTTTTTTTTATATTATTCATTAAAAACTGCTAAATTCCTCTTCTGGGAAAAATATAAGCCATTTTGTTATAAAACACAACTTTTGAAAAACACTGAAATGACAAAAGCTTTACTGCGAATGGCTCAATGCATACAATATACAGGTTGTGCAGGTAGGGTATATCATATAATTGTCACCAGCAATTAAACACTAACTGACAACACCTTTTAATAGAGGTTAGCTTAGCTATAACAATACTTGCAGATGTCTAGAATGCCACTTCAGGTGTTTGAACTTACAATTAAGAATGTTGCCTAAAACATTATATAGCATGGGTTAAGGTAAAGTAAATGTTAATACTCTTTCAGGGCTCTGCCCCAAACTCCTTAAATACAAAGGAATCACACAATAAACCCAAATTAGCTTTGCAAATACAATAAATGGTAAGGTACAGATAAAGGAACAAGAAAGGTAGACAGTTATAGTTTACAGAAAGTGACTTCACAATCAAAGTTGTGCTTCTTATCATTAGATCAGTTTGCAAATATGCATTATCCCCCACAATTTTGCCAGCCAGCTTTAAGTTAGTTTGCCCTCTGCAGCAGGAACAAGAGGGACGACTGGCATTTTATTTTCACGTGATGCTGTTCTACTTGTGTTTATATAAAAAAAAATCACTGTCAGAGTTTAATATAAATTGCCCAGGCAATAACTTTTCACGCTATTTTCTGCTTAGTTACTTGCAGTAATATATTACACTGCATCTTTGTTTAAATATGGTATCTCTCATTTTTTTCATGCGTTGCTGAGGCAAATCGCAAGGTAAACTATTAATATGGCTATTCTTCATATATCAATAGACCAAATCCCCTTCCCCACTGACATGTTTCTACTACAATACTGATAAAGTCGTATTTTTTCTTTTTTCTTGAAATGACAAGGTACATTTGTGATATATTTGCATATTTTTGACACACCAAAGTTTAAAATTCTCAGAAGAGAATATGAATATAGGTTCATCTGAAGGTGAAGAAAGTGGTTTTGAAAACAGTTTTTCTTTGTGTGTGTGTTTTAAAATTAATTATGGGCCCCATCTGACTTTTTTTTTTGTTTTGTGTTTTTTTTTTAATTTTTTAAAATTTTTTGTTTGTTTTTTTTGGGTTTTTTCTTTTTTTGTGCTTTTTTTGTGTGTTTTTTTTTTTTTTTTAATTAAAACATGCGTATCTTCTTCTTTACCCTGCAAATTGCTACATGAGATAAGATGGACGCATCAGTAGCACAGTATTCTGCTTAAAGAGCTTCCAGATTATGCACTAGCCCCTG
Source organism: Indicator indicator (assembly GCF_027791375.1). Classification (NCBI taxonomy): domain Eukaryota; kingdom Metazoa; phylum Chordata; class Aves; order Piciformes; family Indicatoridae; genus Indicator; species Indicator indicator. The sequence goes on along the minus strand of NC_072053.1, from coordinate 3,032,435 downwards.
CACAGCTGAAAGTGCCTGTAAGGCAGGCTTCTGTTAAGTCATGGTAAGTGAAAAGTGTATGCCCTAATGCACACTGTCGTCTGTTCATCGTTCCCTACTACAGAGAGGCACACTCCATCGCTGAGCAGTGCACAGCATCTGCTTGTGTAGGTGGGAAACTGAGCGTGGACTTCCCTTCACAACACATTCTGCATTGATAGTTCACTGTCGCAGCTGTCTCCTTCATCATAGTGTCAATGTATGTAGGTGAGAGTTGGAAGGACTTTTGGAACAAGGAGAAATATTACAGTTTTACTATAGCACTAACATTTTGCTTAAACACTTTTTTCGCTCCAACAGAAAGGTTAAACTGAAACATTTGAATATACCATTTTTCTTCTAATAAACTAAATTCTTCTAAACAAGGGGGACAAAGAGGGACTTAAAGAAAGGATACATTCCCTCAAGCCAAGCTGTTTTACTCAAAGGACCAGTATGAGGCAGGAGAAAATGTGGATGCCATATGCTGAAGCAAATCTTGCTTAGGTGCAAACACATAGGGAACATTGCTCAACAACGTGCCCACTGTGAGATGATGTAGCTGCAGAGGTCCATGCGAACCCAGGACCTGATGGCCAATAATGGCTGTGTAGGATCAATCTACTTTTGGATGGTCCTTTAATTGATAATCACTCTATGAGTTTTAGACCTGTGAGAGAGGGGAGTAATCGTTACAACAGGCATGTTTGTGCCTGTCCCTCCCTTTAGCTCTCCCTACTGCTTCTGCAAATATTCACCTGCACTCACGTAACTGACGGCCGTTAGAGCTGTACATCCAATTCTGACAGGCAGAATACCAGCTTCATTAATGAGAAAGGGCCAAGTTATGCCACTTTGTCATTTAACCCATGGAAAACTACAAGATACGCAGGACGTTAAGTAATAGAAGGGCCCTTAACTTGTTACAATGCACAAAACAGCATGAAAGAACTAATCAGTATATACAATGGATCGCAGTTCACCCAACTGATTGTAAAATGCTGTATTAAAATGGTTTGTTACACCATGGGTAAGCTCTAACTTTTTACAGATCAGTCTTTCAACAGCTGACTTCGATCTGTAAAACGTATACCCAGTAAAAGAAAACCAAAAGAAAATAGTTAAATGTGCAACTGCACAAATATAATTCCCCACTATTAAGATAACAAAAACTTTTGCTATTACCATAATTATTATATATATTAGAAAGCTATACACAAGCATGTTAATTTCACAGATTTTTTAAAAGATTCTTAATATTTTATATAATTAGAAATACACATTTCAAAAACAAAACTTCTGCAAAGAGAAAACAGTTATCTTGGTTAGCAAAGCATGGAGTTCTTCATGGCTTAGGGTAGTGCTTTCTATACAAAAAGTCCTTTTTTGTTTGTATCTTCAGGACTGTTTAAAAGATCAGCGAAGCTATCAAGGGAAAAAGAACACATTTTGGCTTAAGGAAACTACAAAAGCCACAAATGCTTTGCAAACTCTGTCTTACTTTTTAATATGAAAATAAGCAAAATGTAATGTACATACTTTTATACTTTTTTTTTTTTTAATTTTATTTAATAAGTGATGCAGACCCAGAATTTTTAAAATGAAATACGTTAGCCCTCGAACTCAACAGTTTTACAAGTATGGTCCTCTCCAAATGTTTTGATCCTTTTAAAATGAGTGCCATACTCTGATGATATGCCTGCATGTTTGTGAGCATTTTCAGTACGTTAGGTGACCCAGGCTCTTTCCAGCATCAATTCATGGCCACCCAACTGCTGGGTCTGTCAAAACATCTGTACATTTTTTTTTCTATATGTTGCATAACAGCTGCTTTCTCTCTCAGTAAAGATCTGCCATTTCTGGCAAATGTTTTCATTTTGTCTATTTACATGTAAATAACGTTGAACCTGCAACATGACACTATCTATTGTAACATACATTTTGCAAGGGAGCACAACAGTGAAAAGAAGTTAACCTTAAAATCTATTTTGTACAAGTGTTCTGTTGTACAACTCAAGTGCTAAGCTTATCTCAGCATTTCTGTTTATCCTTATACTGTATCACTGAGGCAATTTAAAAGTACTTTTACAAAACAGAGTACCTGACTTTTTTTTTTTTTTTTTTTCTCCACACACGGCACATATAATGCATATCGACCCCACTCCCTCCCACCTCCCCCATTAAGGTATAGCACACACACACTGCAAGAAAAAAAAAAACAAAACAAACAAACAACTGATTAGGTAAATAATGTTATCATGTCGCCCATCCTTCAGAGAGCCGCATGCGCTTGACAGAGGGGCTTTCCCTTTCGTCCGGCGAAGGTCTGGTGAGTCCAATGGGGGAGTGGAATTCGTTCCGGTGGTCTTCTCGGTCACTTCCATCGTAGGAACTGCTACAGCTGCTCAAACTGTCAACAGGAGATCTCCCCGCCTCATGGCGCGTGTGCTGTGGGTATCTCGAGGGTGTGGTGGTACGGTCTCTAGGAGGAGAAACAGGTTCTGACTTGATGTTGAGGCTTTGAGTAGAAGGCAGGGAGAGATTTGTACTCTGAGATAAATGAGTGCTAGTGCAAGCTCTGTAGGAGGAAAGGAAACCCAGTTACAGACGGAGGAGGCATGGAGCCCCCAGATATGCACAAACACTCACACAGAACACCAGTGTAAAGGCTCACGTGTGCAGAGAGCACCAGGGCTGATCTCTGGGCAGAGGTCACCGATCCAAAGAGGTGAACACATCACAACAACTGTGGTCAGCTTGGGTGGGACACACCCCTGGTTTGAGAGGAGGTCTTGCTCTCAACCTCTCTCTTTCCATTTCTTGACTGAAGTGTCACAACAAATTTGGGAGGCGAGCCTTTGCACTGTTGGAACCACCTGCAGGTTTCGTTATAACTAATGCTTGTGTGTGTGTCCGCACCGGCTGAGACAGGGGAGGTAGGAGCTTTCTGCTGGCGTTAATCCCTTCAGTCTGAGTGCACCCAACTATTCTTATCACTGCTCACTTGGACATGGGACTTCAGATGCCAAGCAGAAACAAAAATCTGGGCCAGGTACACTTTATACCTTCCAGAATAAAGTTGAAATTGCTGGTCCTAGGATTGGCGTTGTTAAAATACTACAGGCAGGCAAGGATTTAGACATGATTTTATGGTTTAAATCAATGAACCCATAACCAAACCCAGAATGCTTTTAAGTAAACTATCAAAGAGAAGCTGAAGAGCAGTGGGAGATGTCAGAGGATTATAGTGTTTGCCTGATGGAGAGCCCAGCTCACAGGACGCTCCTAGCATCAAGAGAAACTGTTAGGGTAAAATATAGGCATAGCTATATAAATATTCTAAGTTCCACTTCCCTTCTATGCATTTTAATGGGCAGGTAGTGTCAGAGGAAAGCAGAAACAGGCAGGGAGGAGAGTGACTACTGAGAGTGTGCTTTATCTCCATGGGAGAAACCAGATCACTTGCATCTGCTGGTTTTTTAGTACAAAAGCACCACCTCCTGGTAAAAGCCTAACTTCCCTCTTCCTTGTTACAGCTGTCGACATGCAGCTTCCATTATGTTCCACTTCAGGGACCATTTGCCAGGCTCAAATTAGTGTCTAACCCCAGAGACACAGCTTCAAGCGTTCTACTCATATTTATATAGTGTGAAGCTGATGGCAGCAGGGGCAACAGACCACTTTGCCTTGTGTGATTCTAAACCCAAAGTGATATGCAGGCATTTTTACTGAGAGCAGAAGAAATACTGGGGCTTTGGAAGTAATTTTTAAGCACATAGAAGAAATAAATAATTTTAGATGTGGTCTTTTCATTTATTGAAATATTCCACTTTTCCTGATATTTCATCAACTGGCAGCTGAGTTTTACTTAAGCAACATCTACTACACCTTTGATGAAAGACAAAATGTTGTTTTATGTTCTTCTGACAGATTTAAAGTGGAGTTATACAGCTTAAATATTGAATGATATTGGGTCCTTTTATGAGGAACTATTGCAGTCTTTAATAATGGATGATTTTTTTGTTAGAAAACACAAAACCCAGGATGTTCTACCTCCAATAGCTTTTATCTACCTTTCATTGCTATACGGATTGAATGTGCTAAATTTGCAGTGATCCCCTTCAGGTAAGTCATAGAGTTCATGAGTAACAGCCTTTGTGGTAGCAAATGCAGGCATTACTTTCTGGCTTTTGGTAACTATTAAATTATCACATAGAAGAAAGTGTAAATATCAGACTTTGTCATTCCAATTTAGTGAAATATTCCACTTCTTTCCTGAAAACTTGTTGAAAAGAATCCAGTGAAAATAATAAAAAACCCCAATCTTTTGGGTTTTTTAAATTAATTTTTTTTCTTTTCATTTCCAGAGATTTTGTTTTTCAGTTGCTTTGGAGATTCCAGGACTTTACCTGGGAAAACAGGCTGCCAGGTTAGTATGTCTGACATGATTACACACAGTTTGATCTTAAGCTTATAGCCAAACCTGAAACTCCCAAAGGATGGTGGAGCTGGGGATTTGGTTTGGAAGGGTTTGATATCAGCAGGTGACATGTTACTTTGGAAGGCTGGGGACAACTATAAACTCCACGTACTAGTTAAAAATAATCATAATCAGTAAAATTTGTTCATATGGAACATACTTGCACTCCTTTGTGTCACAGCCCTGAGCCCCAGAGGGATAAAACTTCATTTTCAATGAAATACAGGTAGCATTGCTTGTTATTTTTTTAATAGTGCTTGAGAGTGAGCATGAGAATACATCTCTGTAGACTTTTATTTAGATTCCTTTTTGTTCATCATCAGGGTTATGTAAACACTTAGCATAAAAATCTGCAATGGCTTTAAAAATTCCATAGGTTCACCTGCATTTCAAATACTTTTTTTTTCCCTTTTTTTTTTGTAAATTGAAGAAAGGTTCAAAAGCAATTTTTGTCAGGTGAGGACTACATTTTTGAGGTTTAAAACAGTATAAATAAGTCCAAGAAATAATTTCAAGTTACACTTATTTTCTCTTTCCTTTAAAAAATATTTTTCTGCTCAAACTATACCTAAATTTTAGTATCAGGTTTTTAGTGACTATAATTTGCATTATTTCATTTAATTTTTTCTGAAACATTTTAATTTTTCTGAAACATTTTAATGAGAATGTCACAGAAGCTAATATAATCCTTTATGGCTAGCTGTAGGAGGATCCCGGAGTGCCTCATGACACATTCTTAAGACAAGAAATTAACAGCCCTACATGAGGGGACCTGTTGGCCACAAACGCAAGTGAAATCATCAGGGATGCCAAAGTTGAAGGCAGCTTGGGCTGAAGCAATCGTGTGCTAGTGCAGTACACTGTCATAAGGGGTATGAAGCCCATGAGTAGCAGAATTAGGAAACCTAGATTTTAGGAAAGCAAAATTCCAGCTCTTCAAGGAGTTAGTAAATATGACCCCATAGGAAACAGCCCTCAGCAGATCTGAGCTGGCAGATCTTTAAGGATGCTTTCTACAGAGCACAAGAAATCTCAATCCCCATGTGTAAGAAATTGGGAAAGGAGGGCAAGAGACCATGGTTGAGCTGTGACCTGCTGGTCGAACTAAAGGGCAAGTTGGGACTACACAGGGAATGGAAGAAGGGACAGGCATCCTGGGAAGAGTATAGGGATGTTGCCTGGCTGTGCAGGGATGAGGTCAGGAAGGCCAAGGTGCAGCTGGAGCTGAACTTGGCAAAGGGATGTAAAGAAAAACAAGAAAGGCTTCTACAGGTACATTAATGAGAAAAGGAAGGTTAAAGAAAGTCTCCCCCTGATGAGTAACAGTGGGGAACTTATATCAACAGACAAGGAGAAGGCTGAGATTCTTAACAACATTTTTGCCTCAGTCTTCACTGGCAACCTCCCTCCTCCTAGTTCTCAGGTTGATGGCCCACAGGTTGGACACCAAGCAGACAAAGTCCCTCCCACTGTAAATGCAGACAAGGTGCATGATCAGCTGAGGAATCTGAACATATACAAGTCCATGGGACCTGATGACATACATCCCAGAGTCCTGAAGGAACTAGCTGAGGTAGTTTCCAAGCCACTCTCCATGATATTTGAAAAGTCCTGGCAGTCAGGTCACGTCCCTGGTGACTGGAACAAAAGAAACATCACACCCATTTTCAGAAAGGGTGCAAAGGAGAACCCTGGGAACTACCAATCTGTCAGCCTCACCTCCGTGCCTGGGAAGATCATGGAAGAGATCCTCCTAGATGCCATGATGAGGCACATGGAGGACAGGGAGGTGATTCAAAACAGCCATCATGGCTTTACTAGGGGCAAGACCTGCCTGACCAACCTAGTGGCTTTCTATGATAAAGTGACTATGCTAGTAGGCAACAGAGGACCTGTGGATGTGATCTATCTGGACTTCTTCAAGGCCTTCGACATGGTCCCACCACAACATCCTACTCACCAAGTTGGAGAGATACAGATTTGATGGGTGGAGTGTTCAGTGGATAAGGAATTGGCTGGATGGCTTGAAGTCCAGATGAAGAGCAGTGACAAGTGATGTTCCTCAGGGGTCCATGCTGGGACCTGTGCTGTTTAATATTTTTACCAGTGGTATAGACAGTGAATTGAGTGCACCATCAGCAAGTGTGCAGATGACACCAAGCTGAGTGGTGCTGTTGATATGCCAGAGGGACAGGATGGTATCCAGAGGGACCTGGGCAAGCTGGAGAGGTGAACCTCATGAGGTTCAACAAGAGCAAGTGCAGGGTTCTGCACCTGGGCCAGAGCAATCCTCACTATCAATACAGACTGGGGGAGGAGGTGATAGAAAGCAGCCCTGTGGGAAAGGACTTGCAGGTGCTGATGGATGAGAAGCTGGACAGGAGCAGACAGTGTGAGCTTGCAGCCCAGAAGGCCAGTGGCATCCTGGGCTGCAGCAAATGATGCATTGCCAGCAGATCCAGAGAGGGGATTCTGCCACTTTGTTCTGGTGAGACCTCACCTGGAGTACTGCATCTAGGTCTGGAGCCCTCAATATAGGACAGACTGAGGGAACTGGGGATGTTCAACATGGAAAAGAGGAGGCTCTGGGAGAATCTAATAGCAGCCTTCCAGTACCTGAAGGGTGCCTACAAGAGGAACACTGAACACTGGGACAGGCTGCCAGGGGGGTTGTGGAGTCTCCATCTCTGGAGATACTCAAAACCTGCCTGGATGCATTTCTGTGTGATCTGTTATAGGTGATTCTGCTCTGGCTGAGGGGTTGGACCAGATGATCTTTTGAGGTCCCTTCCAGTCCCTAACATTCTGTGAAGAAGGATGGAGAGAGACTGTTTACAAAGGCCTGTGGTGAGGATGACAGGTAACAACTTCAAAATAGAGAAGAGCAGATTTAGATTGGATGTTAGGAACAAGTTCTTTACCATGAGGGTAGGGAGGTGGTTGAGGCCCCATCCCTGGAGATATTCAAGGCGAGGATTGACAGGGCTCTGGGCAACCTGATCTAGTTGAGGATGCCCCTGCTGACTGCAGATAGGGTTGGACCAGATGACCTTTGGAGGTCCCTTCCTACCCAGATCATTCTATGATTCTAAACCCACTGTTACACTGATATGAAAGGTGAAATCATACATACCTAGGTGTTGATTTCAAACTTGTATTATGAACAGAGGATTGACCTCTGTTTAGAATAGATAGAAGAATCTTTTCTTCTAAATAAGAAAATAATACCTCTGAAGTGACTATTCTGACTTCCACAAAATGATTTCTTTCTGTGGATGTGTGCAAGTGTAGAAACATCTATTTGTATTTATATATGTCAGTGTATATTTTACTCTGTTGCTTCACACCAGTGTTAACTTTGATCCAGGAATGCCCTATTTTCGTCATTTGAAACCTACACTGAGTTCACTAGGAAATAAGCAGGTTTTGAAAATGGAAAATCCACAGAGAACATGAAGCAGATGTCTCCAAAGGATTGTGTATAATTAAAAGCACTCAGTAAGTGCAGTGCAGTCCACTCCTGTTGATGTAATCACCTTTTCCCATACATTGCATGAAATAATTCATTTTATGGGGACAATGAAGAAAATTAATGCTTTAGTTTTGCACAGCAGTTCCTACTGAGACCAGTAGGTGAAAATTCTAGTATATATTTAGTATATTTAGTATACAACAGCCATGTGGGAGAAATGATGCTTCCTATCTAGGTTCTACTACACAACTCAGCTCTGTAAGAGTTGAGAAGCAAGTCAGGGTGCAATGAGCTTGCAAAGTGGTCTCTTCTGATGACAGTGAGGCAGTTCTGTGTGTCTCCACCTATTCAGATCTCCAGCTACTGTGTAAATTCAGCATGAACAGAGAGAAATCATGTCTGAGCAGGTGGTGCGTGAGGACATGAGCAGGCACCAAATAGGTTCTTACAGAGGGAGAGAGTGGTCTATTGAAGGAGGAAAGAGCCTCACATATCTTTTCTTTTATGCCCACATTTTCTTCTCTAAATCAGTTTACTTCCTCACTTAGTATAATTTTCCCCATAAGGAACCATTGCTAATTCACTGCAAGATTTAGTTATGTAGCTTAAATTATGTACTAGTCTGTGACTAGGAGAAAAGACTCACTGGCAATGCAACCTTCTTCTCTGTTTTTAATTTTAGATAAAAGCAAAGTTGTGGATTTTTTTTTTAATGCATTTTTGGTCAGTATTAAAGCAGAATAAGTTTCTATGTCAAGATATTTTTATTAGCTCTCACACATTAAGGCCTACATTTTAAACACAAATTTCTAAAGGAGGAAAACCATGAAACTGAATCACTTGAACATCTTACTTACAAGGGTGGCATAAGAAAAAAAAAAGGCTCAGTCCTAAATATATAAGGCTTTTATTCAAAACAAGGAAGTTGGCAGAACTGATACAAATTCTCAAAACACAATGTCACTGCATTTAAATTTCTCAGTTAAAATGGTTCAATAGAGAATATTTGCCCATATTTATCTATGGCTACTCACTGAAGTTAATTGTTGCTAAGTAATAAATTTGCTATGCAAGAGCTGTTGAACAAGTCAACAGTATGCATGAATTTGGACACCTTTTTCTTCAAATGGGCAGATGCTTGAGGAAACTTCTTTTATATGAACAATTATCTGAAGAATCTTCAGATGAAATACTGTTTCTATGTTTGCATTTATGTTTTACCTGGGGATGACACTTAAGGGAAAAAAGATACTGTCTTAGGGACATATAGATGAAAGAACACTTCCCATATACTGGACTAAAAGATTTAGGTATTTATCTGAAAGTTTGGAATGGACTTCCATTCTGGTTAGTATCAGTTAACTTCTGGTAGACTCCTGGTCCATGTTAAACACAAAGTAACTCACTTTCAGTGACATGTCTCCCCAGGTTTTGGAAGAGACTGATTTTCAGTAGGATTTGTGTACATATGTATATATTTTTTTTTTTCAGATGTAGAACTAGTTAAAAGACCATTAAAACACTATTTTGCTTTTTAACCCAAAAAGTTGAAAAGCCTGTTTTAAATGCCTCAGTCACATTAGAACAGTCTCTACACAGTTATCCTATTCACCAGGCTCAGCCAAAAGCTGAGCAGACAGGGAGAGTGAACTTCTCCCATGTTCTCAGTTATTTGCCCTCCAGCACATTGGCACTGGTGTGGCTGCTAATTGCATAGTTAGCATGAAGAATTAAGAGTTAGGTTGCAGAGATCTTTTCCAATTATCTTAAAGATGCTGAAATTGTTGGGGACTTATCTGGGGCAAGCTAATATGTCTAACCATATCCTCTCCTGTTACTAACCATATTCTTCTGCCATGCATCAAGGAAGAAGAGCTGGTATAAAAACAGAACCTGCTGGAGAACTAGGATGTCTTTTCCACTAGCCCTGATTTCTCACAGGTCTTTACTTATCAGCAAACACCTCACAACTGCCAAATCTTTCCAGTATATGACCTCACTCAGTGCAGGGACTTGGGTTGTCAAACCCTTTCTAGATATATTTTCTCAAATACCTGGAGTTAACTGCAATTTTGTGTGATTGTTTTAATCTTTCTGCAAAAATTCTGTCTCAGGTTGACACGGTCTGAATACATTCTGTATGATTTGAAATTTTCCAAATAACCCAAAAGTTATCACAGGTGTTTTCTCATGTAGCACCCAGTGACTAAAATAAGACAAAGAAATGCTTGTGATTTTCTGCAGAGATGGAAGACTTCTCCAGACCTGTCATAGCTGAATTAATTTACAAATTACTGGAAGAATAATAATAAAAGTAGCAACTCAGAATGTGTTCCACCAGCCACAGCCATTACACTTTGACATTCTGTGATAGGAATTAGAAACAGATGATGATGTGTTACATATCTGAAAAGGTCTGTAGTTAGTTTAGGATGTAATTTATACTTTTTGTTGTTGTTGTTGTTAACCAAATAGGTTTATTGCATTCTTTGGTTCAGCACTGAAAACAATCAGCTTATTGTAAGCTTATACATTGATATTTAACATACAAGTTTTCAATGTATTTGAGACTTTATGTCTTTAGTTGTACAGTTAGCCTGAATGTTGCCCCAGAAACTGCAAAGTCAAAAAGAAAATAGAAGAATTATAAGAGAAAGGTATTAAGACTTCTTTTTTTCCCCCTAGTACAGCAACTATTTAAGTTATATGTTTTTATGTAGTTATTATCTACATATATTTATATAGAAATGAGGATTAATTTTTTTTTAATGTTCTCTGAAACACTTGTATAGTCCTTTAAAAATCCAAACCACCTCGACATGGTAAAGAAATTACAGTAAGTTACAACATGTGGTCAGGTAAATTAGGATTTTGAAGTTTAAGCCACATCTCTAGTGTTAAATCATTGCATCCGAAACCCAACCAAAATTAGTGCATATGTGCAACACCTCTTTCTGGGGAAAAAAAAAAATAAAAAGGAGGTTACTTTTCAAAGTGAATTAAATTTCTCCTCATAAATCCACTCCAGCTGTTTTCAGCTTCTGTTTTCATAATGAGAACTTTTAATGTTCAAACATGTCTAAGCATACCTTAGGCTACATGTGGCATGCTGGTGGATGTCTATGGTCTTATTCAGTAGAAATTACAGATACCATACAGGTAATCATACTCTTACAGTTAACTTCAATGAGCCAAGACATTGCTTTATAAAGAATGTGTTAAGTAACCTCCCTGTGTGAATTTTCTCACTTTCAAAGTGATTTAGCAGTGTGCTTCACCGATTTTGAATAAAAGTCTTGAAATTAGCCACTAGAGGGCATGGATACCTCTCCTCCTCAACAAAGTCAAATCGTGGTGAGTTTTGTGCTCTTAAACAGTTCTTAGGACTGATTATGTTGTTTGCTTTCAGAAAACATTTTCAAAGAAATGAAACTGGAATGTCAGAGCTGAGCAGAAGGGAGTCTGTGATTATTGTACAAGGTTAAGGCTTAATCCGAGGTCAAATCAACTCGTCACTCTTACTTGAACAATACTTAGAAAATTGTCAAGTTTACTGTGAATATTTGTGCTATAGTAACTGGAAATAAAAGGCATAAATAGCAAAACACAGAAACAGCACAACGTAAGTGTTTATCTTGGTCTGTAGTACTGAAACAAAATGCTATTTAAAGCAATAAAGAGGAATGCATGGACAGTAGTAGTCTTTACTACACTACTGAAAAAAGGTCATGGCCAGAGAAAACTTCCTTGTAGCTACCTAGCAAAGTTTTTGTGAAGTATGTAGTTCCAGTTCTGGGAAATGGGACTCTTACACATAGTAAATATGTGCTGATATATTTCATGTTCAGGATTAGTGGGTAGGCTGAAGTCACTGTAGAACAGTAAAATAAAGAAAACACTGCTTACCCCAATTGGCTGAGGGCAGATGGTGGCATGTTATGTAGGTGTTGCTGTTGCCAGCCAGTCACAGAGCCAAGATGAAGAGCACTGGCTGTATTAAACCCAGAGAGAGATGATATATCTGCACTACTCAGAGAATATTCTAGATTTGAAGACAGAAAGGCAATAATTAAAAAGGAATTAAAGAGGAAGCAATTAAACAAAAACTAGCATTGCTATTTTCACTTCACTTTGTAAGCCTTTTAATTTTAATTACACCAATTACATTATGTTGCAGCAGAAAAAGTAGACTTCCCTCTTCCCTCCACTCATTTACTTGGGAGCAAATAATACATTAATAATGATTACGTAATTTGGCAGGGCTTTCCTGGATCTGGAAGATACAAAATATTCTTAGCCTGTATATCCACAACTACAGATGCCTTCTCACAAAGACTTGAAAAACATAATGGTATTTTGATTATATCCTTCCTTGAAGAAACCAACAGGCAGCTTGTGTATGAGCAGTGCAGACTTTCTCTAAGAGCATCAGATTTGTACAGCAGCATGCTCGATACAGCAGCAATTTGCAATAGAAAATGGAAAGGATCTCCTGAGGCTTCATTTCTAATCTCTCCCAGGAAACTGTGGTAGTTCACAGAGGTCATCGGACTCTGTTTTGAAGCTGCTTGCTCCCACTACCCTTATGATTTTGGGGAGGTACAGTGAACTGTATGATATTATCTGTGGTATTAAAAGGATAAGATGGTGTCTTTTAAATTACATATAGTATTAAAGTCAGTGGAAGAAAGATATCAAAGCATTTTTTTCATTCAAACAAAAGCACCAACTTTTTAATAGCTGTGTTTCAAGTTAGTGACAGGAGACAGTAAGTAAAGGCAGTGCAAAATCATATCAGCTATGAAATTTTCAGTTTCTCCTAGTGAACTTTACCTAATTCATTAGTACTGAGATAGACATTTGTCAGCATCTTGTTCCCTCCCCCAGTCTTTACATCTTGCACCCATACTCACCAGTACCATATGTTGTTGAGATGGCTGATGGGTATCCTCCCATCCCTTGCCCTGGTAGAGTAGGAGTTGCTACGGAAACCACTGGAGTAGCCAATGACTGAGCAGACTGGGAGTTATTTATCCTCTGATTCTTTTAAAGTAAGTAAAATAAACATATTATTGATGCAATTTTAAGTCAGCTGAGTGTATTAGCTTTCTGGGTGTGTTTTGTGCATGAGAAATACAGGCTGATATAAATTTCTAGAAATTAATCATTTAACATGTGGCTTTTATGAACTCTGCCAACCTTATCATTTACAAGCCTTCAAGAGACCAGCTGTCACCATAGTAACCCATTACATCAGTATCTCCTAGGTAACTGAACTAGTAACAAGTAAGATTGCTTTTATTGTGGGCAGAAGAACAGATCGTATGAAAAACTAATGAAATATGTAAACTCTGTTCCCAGTGTTTTCCTTTTCTCTTGGACAAAAAAAAAAACAAACCCAAAACCCACCAAAAAAGCCACAACAACCCAACAAAAAACAACCCAAAAAAGCACCAAACCAAAAAAGCAAAACCAACCAGCCAATCAAACCTAAACTCCACAACAAAAAAATCCCCAAACACAGTGAAAGAAGCATCCCCAAACGCAGCCGTACTGGATTTTATGCTTTGAAAGAGACGGGCGTTTGGAGATGGCTGAACACTGGACTCTTACCAGCAGATGGTGCTCTGACTACTTCGTTTTTGTGCACCAACCAAACTTGGGAGTTCGGTAGCATGGCAGCTAGACGCTTATCTTTTAACGCCGGGGCACTAGATGCTGCTCTGAAAAGATACTGCACTACAGAACTCTAATCCAGGCAGGAGAAAATGCCCAGAGAGCCACCAAAACAATGTCATAAAGTTGCACCGTCTTCAACAGCACCAATTTGCACCCTCTCAAAGCACCAGCTGCAAGAAAGTTTTATTCTAGCATGTGTAATCTGAAATGTGGCCTTCCATACAGTATATTTCAAAAATTTTGATGATCTTTTTGTTCACATAACAATTATGGCAAAGTTTTCCATTTTATTTCAACCAACACTTCCACACAAAATAACTGATTTTCTTTTCCTTGTTATTAAGATGAACATCACTACCACTTACCAGAAGCAGATCAACATCCTCAGACTGAGTGCATAGGAAAGGAGCATTAAAAATTAGTGAATATAAATATTTACCAGGATGCAGATTTCTAGCCTAGGAAATAGCTTTGTCTGATAGGAGCAGCAAACTGGACACTTTCTGAACATAGTTTGGCAAAACAACACTTCATAGATTTCTCCTTTGTCCTTCGAATGGGATGTTTGTCTCCATTGTGAGGACAATCTATCCAGTTTTCAGCACAAGACTTTCTTTAAGAATTTATTACTTCTTTTACAGGCCCAGTGGCTGCATACTGTGTTGCTATGCCTGGTTTCAGGAGACCTGACCATTCACAGAATCCCTTGGAAAGTATCAGTTTAAAGGACTCTGGAATATATCATTTGATGGAGACAGCTTGTCACTGCCTTGGTCAACACTGAGCATTGCCCTGCAGGAGACTATTTATTACTTAACCTCCAAGAAGGCAGCATCACATCTACGGGGGGTAGGGGAAGGGGTGCAGCTTTAATTTGATGTTCCAAGTTAATTTATTATGTGCCATGCTGAAGTAGTCAAACTGGAAGTTGTGTTTGTTACATAATGGAGAAATGTGTTGATAGTGTGACTTAAGTTTACCATCAAGATATGTTTAAAAATTAAGCTCACTTTTAATGTTAAATCACTCATGAAAGATTTACTTGCAGCCACTAGCTGACTTTTGGGAGCAGACAAGATATGCATACAACACCTTAATGATTCAACTTCCTAGCAAAACAGCCTGCCTAACTTTGTTAATCTTGGCAGGACATACAGCAGTTCCATACTACTTTTTATCCTCCTGTATCCATTTACAACGTCCTACTTGGCCTTTGCAGTTCGGAGTGACAGAGTTCAAATTACTTTATTTGTAGTTAACCTGCCACCTGTCTGTATGGATAAATATTTAAGAAAAAAACCAGAGTAAGTTAGGAATACTCAGGGTTAAATTCAACCTTTATAACAAATCCAGGAAAGGCTCTTCCAGCTACTAGGAAAGAGACTGCAGAAGTTTAGACTGTGCAGGTGTGCAGGACACTTCCTATTTTGCAACTCAACAGAAAAAGAGGAGGAAGTAAACAAGATTCCATAAAAGCAATCGAACAGGCTCTGCCTACATCCTCAGCTCGATGTGAAGCCTTAAGATTAGACCAAATGAGCAGGAGTCTGTAATGTTAGTGTGCTGATTTTACTTTCTTGAGCAGGCCTTGAAATTCCTGAATATGTCTTATCTGAAGCAGATTAGAAAAGAAAGAAAACAAACGAACAAGCAAGCATAAAAAAAACCCCCAACAAACATCTTTGAAAATGCATTACCACTGATGGCATGGTGTTCTTGCTGCCAGGTGGAATAAGCACACGGAGATCTGGTTTACGGTTGTTCATTCCCAAATTCATTGGAGGCGGAGATTTTGCTTGCATATTCTTGTTCAAATTGCCAGGTGAGACCAGCAGACCTGGTGAGTTGCGGGGGTTGCCATATCCATTCCCTGTTTAGGTAAAAAAAAAGAAAAAAAAAAAGAAAAGAAAAGAAAAGAAAACAAAACTCCAATGTATTTCTTAAGACTGAGCACTAAAAATGTCAGAAAAAGTCAACGTAAATACCTGTGTCATGCAAGGTATATTTATAGGAAAACACAACAGATCGCATATTTAAAACAACTGGTCTTAAAATGCTTTGTCTCAAGTCAGGGGAACATCTCAGTGAAGTGCTGAAATTAACTTGATTATACAACTATATTTACAGCATTATAGTATATATCGAAATATATATAGTATGCGCTCAAAGCAGCCAAGACCTTATGGCTGAAAAAAAAGTCAAAGTTATGCTGTGTTTTCTTGACAACTATGGAGGATTCTGCCTTGCCTGACTCAGCCCTTTCCAGGTCATGATTTTGTTTTGTTTTTAAACAAAGCATGAGTATTGCAAGGCTATAATTTCCAGAAAAGGCAGGGGGAGAACTAGGAAGATTCTTAAATGTTTTTGGCTCTCTTTCACCACACTTTTTGGACCTGATTCTGTCAACACTAAAGTCAATAGGAGCAAGAGCATAACCTTATTTGGGAAATAAAACTGTATCTTTCATCTTCATCTCTCTGCTGCTTTCTGCAGGTCCCAGGAACAACTCTGACAGGCAAATGCTTCACTTGCCTTTTTCAGAAACGGGTTTCCTTCTCTCACCGTGTAGTACTGACAGCTGCATATCTGTAAGGTTACTGACCTACCATTACACTGAAAAATGACACCTTCCTATTTCATCTGCCTAATTTCACCTCTTATCTACATAAAGTTTGGGTAAAAAGGTGACTTTTTAAGTGTAGCCTTGAAAGAATTTCAAGAGAGAGAGAGAAACTGCCCAGTCATGGAGAGGGAATAGCACGAAAACTGGCACAGAAAGAGAAAACTTTCACAGATAAATAACACGAACACAAGTGCTAGGGGAGCCTTTCTGTTCTGTGCTCATCTTTTGTTCAAAGCTTGAGAGCTGTGACACACAACCTAGAAACAGTGTGGGAAGATAAGCTAGCGAATGTGGCATAGCTCTGAGAGTTAAAAGCCCTGGACCCTCAAATTTCCTCCCCGCCTCAGCCCCCTTTCTGCCCTGCCCCCATGTGAAATGGGGTTTATAGGCTAAAAGAACTAAATTATGGAATTAAATTTGATAAAGTATGTGAGGTGGGCATAAAAATGACAGTACAGCTTGTTAGGATAATAAAATGTGTCCAAGCATGACTAACATTAAATCATGTTTTTAATCCACAAGCACATCAGCTAATTGTATTTACCAGATCAGCACATCCATGGGAAAAAAAAAATCTGTCAAAGCTGTTAAATTATGAAAACACCACTTCAGGCTCTGAAATATTCTGAGCTGTGAATATGAGGCTTCCAACACAGGAGAAGTAACACAGAGTGATACTCAAAAAAATTGGTGAGGTACATTTCATCACTGGCTTCTCCTGGCTTATTTATTCTCATGCTTGTCTTACTACAATTATTTCCCAAGACATTGCAAAAAGGCACTAAGATGAAATCAGATCACATCGGAGATTTTGTATTTATTTTGTAGCTAATCTTGTTATTTATTTCCTTAATAATATCTTACAGTTAGTGAGATGAGTCAATGAAAAAAAAATGTATTTTACACTTACCAAGGTAAAATAGCCGAAACACTGTCAAGAATTTTCCGTTTTGTGTCAGTACGCTTTTATTTTAAAGGAACAATTGCTCTCAATGTGGATTTTCTTCAGATTATGCTCTAATTAATGCTATGTGTTACTACAGGTGACGAAATTAGGCGAGGCATTTTGAATCTACAACAATATTTTCTTCTAGAAGCTACAGAGCCTTTAAAAACCTGGTCTTTTACAAGCTGAATACTGAAAATCTAATGACGTGGAGAAGAAACTGAAGCAAAAGTAGAGTTTCTCTGATGCTGTTTTCAGGCAGGAGCTATTCTACCAAAAGGAAGTAAAACTGCCTGGTGAAATCTGTGTATGATAAGTGTTCAGAGGGAGAAAATGAAGCTGCCTGAAGAAGCATCACGGCTTTTTTAGTTTTACAATATTCAGCTTAAGTTATTTAATGAAACAGCGTGCACTGAAATCTATTTTTGTTTTTATAGTTGGCATTTTCTGAGAATAGAAACCCTTACAAGAAAGAACTATTTTCTACATAAGATTTACTTAATGTTAATTGCTAAAAATCAAGAGAAAGATTGCATCTGTCTAAAACTTTACTTTTCAGAAACTGGCATTTATATTATTTACCTCCTGGTGTAGAATATTTTGAACAGTGATAACATTTCCTTACATTTATATTTTTAGAACATCATATTATTTTTAAGAACTCCTGCAATCTTCTCTTTACCAGTAGATTTCTGCTGTTCATGGCACATTATGCCAGCTAGCATTTTGGAGCCATATAATAACCGTTCCTCTTTCCAGCCACCAAATTGTTATTCTTTTGGTATAGTGTGGATTTAGGAATGTTAAGTCTGTGGACCTTAAACCGATGCCACAGAAACCCATCATTTGAAAATCAATGATGAATGCATGCATGTGGTTTGCAGTTAAAAAGAGTCTGCATTTAAACCAGCTCTTTAAACCCTATCCTCTTTACTCAGAAAGCTGTGGCCTGCTCTGAGGCAGCTGTCCCACCTTCAGATAAATCCACCAAAGAGAATGGCCTCATTTACATTCAGAGGCATAAAAAAAAAGAAAAAAAAAAAAAGAAGAAAAAAAAAAAGGCATAAGACTTCTAATATACAAATTAAACCTCCCTTCATCCTATACTTTAAAATTATGCTCTGCCTGGACAATTATCAATTTAGATGTGACTGTATGCAGAACATCGCATTCCACTATCCACTTGAAAGCGTAAAAATTACATGTCATGTATGAATGGATTTCCTGATTATAGATTATAAGAAAATGAAAAACAGATGGATTTTAGAGCGAGTTGGCTTTACATTTTTATTTGGTTAAAAGCCTTTTTTTTTTTTTTCTGGAATAGAACGTTTTTAAACATTACGGATGTAAGTTGTAATGTACACTGAAAATAAAAGCAGTAGATGCACAAGTTTTAAGGGGTGTATGTCAGAATTTGTAAATTTACAGTATTCTCAATTCAAAATTTTTCAGATAAAATTATTTTTCCTTGTGTTGTTTGTTATACTAACTCAAAAATATAGAATTATTTCACACAGGAAAGAGCTTGTTTCTATACAGAGCTAGTGGAGCAGTACATGTCATTGAAATGCAGCACCAGACTTTGTGTTTGGGCTAATGGCAGAATATAAAGACAAATGCTTTCTGAGCATGGATTACTCCTCCTGAGCAGGTTCCCACGTTCTGCATTTAGGCAGAAGTGCCATTGACTTTAGAGGGAATTTTGTTCAAGTACTGACTGCACAATGAATCCCTGCAATATCACTTCTTATAAGCATTCAGAAAAGTTATTTTTGCATACCAATTGTTAGTCAGTCAAAAATAATTATATATATTAAAAAAATTTACTCATGGAAAACTGTGATTTGAGCTATGATACAAATTAATGTACTACTGCCTGAAATGGTCACTTTTATGTTTAAGAATTTAAGGGTAACATTAATCTGCAAGTTTATTCAGAGCAGGAGGGAGATCAAAGTTTACTTCTTTCATCCTCCATCAGTACCACCTGTACCTTGTATTAGTTTTGGTCATTGGTGTTACAGTACTTGCAAAGTGGCAGCAATTACTAATATTCTTACAGTTATGGTAATAACTCAATACTGAACATTTAAGCCAGGAATTATCTACACATTAAGATATCACAGATGAGGAGGAATAATTTCTTTCTTTATCACTCAGTTTTCTTGACCAGCATTGTCATGATTCAAAGTCCTTAAGTCTTGAAGTTTTCATGTACCTACTTATTTCCTTTAAATCTCTGACTTAAAAAATACAGTGAATGAAAAGTTTTTTAAGGTAGTCCTAGAAGAATGAAGAACAAGACACACAATTTATATATCCTTCCTTTGATCTCTCATTTACTCCAATGCTTTTCACTGACCATATGGGTTAAGAATTTACAAGATCTTTAGGATCCTGTGATGTCTACCTCCATTAATTTTAAAGGGAAAAGAGCTTTCACAAAGGAGTTTCAATAAATATTAATGATCATTTCAAGCTTCCAACAAGTGTATGCTCTTACTTGTGGAAATTATCATATTTCTTCCAAGAAGAATATGTATTTTCTATTTCATGAAGGACTTCTGCTTCTTACTGGGTTATGTCAAATATACATCCCATATATATGACACGACTGACCACCAAGTCTCTCAAGAAGAGAATTAAATAAGGCAAAACACATCTGTATAAACATGAGAGAGAACCATGCTGTAATTTACCTCCACTTCAAGATATATGTATATATGAAATAACCGATGCACTAAGAGACATTTTGCTAAATTTACACCCAGTTTTGCAGTCTGTGCTCAGTTCATTCTCCCACTTTCTGGAGGAATGGTTATTGTTCATAGTACTAACTGGAAGACAACAAAAGAATACCTTTTCTCTCTTATTACCTTATGTATAAATTTGTTTTTGTTAGTGCATATGTACTGTTGGACAGGCTATGGTTTACCACCCAGACAAAGCAGATACCAACAAAAAACCAGTAATGCCAGGAAGCTGTACTGGTTGATGTTCACCTAAGCATCATTTTAAAAAGAGATAACTTGGAGTTCTTACTCCCATGTTGCATGCTAGTCATTTCACAACACATGACCTCTACTAACTGCAATGGTAGAAGGAAACCATTCTGCAGATATGCTCCCCCAGACAAAAAGAAAATAGTTACGTTAAAGGATTTCCCTATTCCCACGGTACTACATTGGTGGACTTTCTTTACTGAATTATTGGGAGTCAGCTCAGACAGATGTGAAATATCAGCTGCTTTCTGGACTGAAATAAGATTAAAGTGCCATGAACACTAGATACTTGGAAGAACAGGAAGAAAATGAGAAGCAAACTACCTCAGCTTTGTTACAGTTTAAGAACCAAACATTTAGATATGATGCAAATAAAAATGTAGAGACTCCAACAATATAAAACTAAGCTGATATCCAGATCCCTAAATCACTTATTCTTGATATGCAGAGTGTGTAACTCCTATGGGAATTCTTGCTTTTTTAAGTCTCAAGGAGTAAAAAGGGCTTTAATAGCACTACAGTTGTCCTGTGATGGAAATAAAAAACAGGATTAGTGAATCAGAAGAATACTGCTAATACTTCAGGGAATTTAGGTCCACATGGAGAGCCACATGCACTGGGACTGCACAAAGCTAAAGGTTTCACTATGCATGCATCTCATTTTGTGATTCTGGGTGGTAGTGAAAACTCATTTGGGAAACCAGGCAAATCCCCATTGCTTCCACTGTAGCAGAAGCAAACAGTCTCATCAAATGTCCCAAGGAAAACTGTGTGAATGGTTATGGGTATATCATGAAGAAAGTGACTTCCCTGTTGGGTGGCTCAGTTTGCTATGTTCTTGGGCTGGCTCAAGTACTTAGGCTTAGATTCTACAAACTGAGGCAGTATGGGTCTTACTGCTAAATCTCCTATTTAGATTAATTAACAGTCCTAATCCAGACTCCCACACATGGTCCATCGTCATCTGCATGAAGGCTGACACTTGGGTCTGGTTCTGCCCCAGCTGCCCCTCTTAGGACCTGATCCCTGGCTGGGGCAGTGGGATGGGTTCTGGATGTGAAACCCTGCCCTACAACCACCAGGAATCCCTGCTGCCCCTTGGCTCCAAGGTGTCCTGATGGCATGCTCCTCATCATGAAAGAACTGAAGTCCAACTCTTCCTCTTCAAATCTTCATACTGAATATGGCCAGTGACCTTAATGAACAGTTTACATGGACGAAGTAGTCGAAATGATTTCTAATGCTTGGGATAGTGCCATATAAAATTTGGGACATCCTTACAATCTACCCTTTGTGGAATATTCACAGGTGCACACAACTATTGCTGGAAAAGGACACTTGTGTGCTGCAGCTTAGCAGCTGAACTCAGACTTCCTTTAGGACTGAGATGATGTTTCTCAGGCAGAAGCTGAAAGTAAAGCAGCAGCTTTTTGGCCACTTAACAACATGGACCACATTGCAAAACACATTTCTGGAAACATAAAGACATGACATGGATCCTGGAGGTTAGAAATACGAGATGTTTTTTCAGCCAAGTGGAGAAATAGATGAGTTTATTGAGATGTAAAACGAAAGGCCACAAGAACAGAAACCTGACCTGTGTATCACAGACCATTACACTTCATGCAAATACTTCACTGCTGAGTCAAGTGTGTAACTAAATACAAGGCAAACTAACCTGATCACCAGCACTGTGGTTATGTTTTGTTGCTATAATAAGATCTGCATTTAAATGTTTCTAAAGTATTTTTTGCATTAAGTATTCTTCCACTTCAGTCTAGGACTTCACATCTTAACAAAATAAATGTAAAGGTGGCACCTAACTGTCTACAGAATTAGGCTGTGGTTACCTACATTAGGAACTAAGCTTCAAAACCTTTCTTACTGCAATTAGGTTTCCCAAGCTGCAGGCAGACATTCCAGTACATCTCTGGATGTATGTCACAGTGTGGGTCTGTCACAAATTATAGACTGCCAGAAGTGGGAGTGCTCTTCCTTCTTTCAGGATGATCATCCTTATTCCTCTCTTTTTAGCTCAGCACATCAATAGAGTAATAGAAGATTTAAGTCTAGGCCTTGTTTATGGGTTTTTAATTTTACAGTAGCATTACTATTGTCTAATATTGGTTATATTCTGATATTGTCTGATAATAGCATTTTACTAATTGCTCTGGTAATTTCGGGAATCTCAGTGCATATAGCTTTAATGCAGAACCACTACCTTTCCTAAATCTTAACTTCTGATTGTGATAGTCATTTATTTCCACTTCTACAACACTATTTTTTTTTCTGACAGGGTTATTTATCAATAGTTATGCTCAGCTCAGAACCCATATATTTCAAGTTATCTTTTCTGAAGGTATATAAAAGAAAGATACGAGCCTGGGAAGAGTAGAGGACCTCTCTCCTCCTGACTCTGAGTAAGAACCTTTGACAAACCATATGCTTTTAAGAAATTATACGATGATGACAAATATTTTTTTTTTGGGGGGTGTTTGAAATGAATTACCAATTTCAGGAAGAATGCCTTTTTTTTCATGAAAAATATTTCAAGACAAGAAGCAATTCCAAGTATAAACTGAACACATTATTTGAGAATGTATATTCTTCCTTCCCCAAAGAAATTGTAGAAATAAGTGACTTTTTTTAATTTTTCTTTTTTTTTTTTTTTTAAGATGCATATATTTACGTTGTTGATTTTTGTTAAATGCACAATTATGGGAAATGAAGAATATATAATTTAAAATCCAACATCAACAAAGTTTCAGGACTGTATCTATTAAACACAAATGATATATACTTGTGTATACTAGATGTCATTAGAACAGACAGGCAGAGAAAAGTAAGTGCTTTGCCATAGGAAATACTACTTAGATTAGTTTTGAAATTTAAGCAGTTGCAAAGAAAGGATCAGTAAACTAACCCACCCATGTCTGCTCTGGCTTTTATTTCTGGGAGACTGTTCCAACAGAAAAATCACCTTGTAAGAGATTTGGAAAACAAATGGCATTCATGGATTGAATATCTTAACTGGGGAATCATGTTAATAGTTAAAGGGTCATATTAACTTAGTACTTTCAGGAGCTTCCACATGTGGCTGCTATCCCAGCTTCAAGAGGTTAAAATCATTGCTTGCTTGCTTTCTCAGAGCAAAGCCTTTGCTGCATTCCAGATCCAGGAGGCATCAACTATCTCTTTCAGGACTCAGGACAGGCATGATATCCAGATGTTTGCTAATTTGTGATGCCTTCTTATGTTTTCTGAATTTAAACAAGAATATGTATTGCAGTGTGCAACAGAAGGCAGTGTGGTGCCTTAAAGAACAAGAATGCATAGACAAAAAAAACCCAACAAACAAACCAGTGAAATCCCTGTCTCACTGAAGTAAAGCACAAAATTCCCCCATACTTCACCAGGAAAAGAGTATTATCTAAAGAATTCAGATTATTCTTGAGGAACATTTGAAACTGCTTGTCATAAAGAGAAAGAAGTCAATCACGCCTGTCGTTAAAATCCCACTTACAAAGAACCACGGTTTGTATGACTCACTTAATTGTTCATTATATGTGAACTTAGGGCTCTCTCCCTTTCAATCCTTTCAAGCTGTCGTTTTACAAACACAAATATTGAGACACTGTTGATTAGAGAGATGATGAGACAGAGAATAACTAAATAAATTACTAAGTCAACACTTACACAACTGATGGAAACCTAGCAAAGGCCAAATTTTCACAGATTTTCATTGAGGTCTGTAAGAAGAAGCTGACATGGATCTCTTCATCAGCAAGAGATGAGCTAGCTAAAAATGCATGCATCCAACCTTTGCATATGACTCCCATTCAAGTATTTTTTTTAACTTTTACACCTCTAAAAGTTATTCTTAAAGTTTGAAATAGGCTGTATGAAAGATCAGTGGCTTAGGGCAGAAATAGAACAATAGAATCGTGGAATTGTTTTGGTCAGAAGAGACCTTTGAGATCATCAAATCCAACCACTAACCCAGCACTGCCATGTCACCACTAAATCATGTCCCTCAGCACCACTTTTACATGTTTTATTAATACCATTTTTCTCTTTTCATATTGCTTGTTACTTGGGAGAAGAGATCAACTCCCACCTCAGTACAATTTCAGACCTGTCCTCTTAGCCTCCTTTTCTCCAGACCAGAGAACCTAGTTCCCTCTGCTGCTCCTCATAAGACTTGTTCTCCAGACTCTTCATCAGCTTTGTTGCCCTTTTCTGGACATGCTCCAGAACTTGGTGTCCTTCTTATAGTGAGGGACTCAAAACTGAACCCAGTATTTGAGGTGCAGCCTCACAGGTGACAAGTGCAGGGGCATGATCATTTCCCAGTGCGATGCTATTCCTGTTAAAGACCAGGATGCTGTTGGTCTTCTTGGCCACCTGAGCACCGCTGGTTCATGTTCAACTGGCTGTCAACCAGCACCTGTGGTCTGTCAAGCGGTTTTCCAGCCATTCTGCCCCAAGCCTTTAGTGTTACATGGGGTTGGTGTGACCCAAATTTAGGATCCAGCATTTGGCTTTGTTAAACTTCAACCCTTTGGCCTATACCCAAAATACTCAGTAGGACTTCATTTTGGAAAGGTGTGTGATGACTGCCTACACAGATATGAAATTCAGATAGTTTTAGGTAGACTATTTCATTCATACTATGTATTAGAGCTGTCAGAGAAGTTCCAGTGTCATTACTGAGCTCTACCACAAATCTCCTACCTCTAGGTGCTTCCCTTTAAACACTGTAAAAAACAGTACACAACCTTCTCAGCTGGAGGAACACTTGGAAAAGGAACACTCTCAATGATACAATATGAGTGGAAAAAGAGAAGAGGAGAGCTATTATGCTTTTCATTTCTTATTCCCCTCCATGCCAATTTATGAACTCATATTGTTTGGATTTGGCACTGTTGCATCACAGACTCTGTTATGAATGACTGCATCTTCTTTATTTTGGACCATAAACTTCCTTGGATAGGAACTATTGTTTACTATACATTTGTACCACATCTTGCCCAATCTTTGGATCAGAGGTCTGTGGGCAACTGGGTTCATCGAGTAACAAGGGAAGGGCAATGATTTACCATGCCCTCCCTGGCTAACACAGTCCTAACCGGTTGCCCATAAAATGTGGTTCATCTGGGAATGAATCTGGTTGGAATGAATCTGTTTCAACTGGGAATCATTGTCGTCAGCTTACTTATTTATTTAACATATTCCACACTTCCAGCCTGCAAATTATCTCCTCCTGACCATGACAAGATTGATTTCAGGGCACAGTGAAGAACGTTTATGTAACATTATAGTTTTTAAAATTTTTGGCTTGTTTTGTTTTGATATTAATTTGCTTATTTATAGTTTCAAAAGACACTAATGCAACTTTGAAACTCTTGCTTATTTTTGGTACTGCTTGCAGGCTTATTTGGGCAGATTGTTCCTTTTTAGTAAATCACTGTTTTGAGAAGATACAATCCAGATTGCTTCTGCCCTGAGGGTTTATGAATTATCCTCCTCCCCCCCACTATTACATATATATTCCTGTGAGGCTTGAAATACTAGTACACTATATAAAATATTCACCCACAGCAAAAAGAAAAAGGAGAAGGAAAGCACTGGCAAATTACGACATTGGCTGGCAGATGCCAGACCTGAGCCCTCAGAAGATGAGAAATCAGCTGTTGGCTTGTAGTTAATTTCCAGAAGCACGGAGTAACTGCTGATTTATAGTCATTAAAAGACATGGGATGAATTTCTGAAAATGCACTGCAGATCTTCTCAGTTTCTAATGATTATAAAGAACAAGTTTAAAGTTACATTGAGGATGTTTGGTTTAAAGACAACCAACACTCAGACTCCCTGACAGCATTTGTGCAGTCCCAAGTACTTTTGAATGAAATGTTCTCTTAGATTAACATTAATGTCACGATGGAGGCAGTAGTGAAAAGAATTACAGAAAGTGAATAAGCAATTATTGCTAATTTTTGGTGATACTCATCCTGGATTTAAAATTTGAGGTTGAATTTTTCCTTTGATTTTATCATTTACAGTAGTTCAAAACATAAAGAAATTCTCTTGGTTTAGATGGGCTTATTCCATTCAAGAGAAAATGCAAATATATAATACAAAATCTTATAATCTGAAAACCATACAAAGAAGAAAAATGTAACTCTGTATGAAAATGTGACTTACTATGAAAATAAAAAAGTTTGAAGTACAGATGGAATATTATTTCATCTTTCATCAGGCTTTCAACATAAATATTGAGCCACTCGATAAAGTCTAGAGTGGTAAAACTTCATAGACATTATTTATTTCTGGTCAAGTTACTCTTAAGTGGTTTATTAAAGACTATGCTCCCTAAAAATTAAAAGAACTTCACATAGGCTACTACATAAACAGGTAACATGTCACTTCATATTAGTTAGGAGGGGTAACCTAGAATGGTTGTAAAGTGTACCAATTTGGGCTGAAAAGTTCTTTCAGAAGTTCTCTTTTTCAATCAGAAGCCTCTGGTTTGAGAGAACAATGCCAAAGACATTGCTGAATTTATAATTGAGTAACTATTCTAAATGTGAAGTTCACTCCAGTTTTGTTGGCAGTTGCTACTATCACATGGTAGAAACTATTCAATCAGTGTTTGGCTAAGAACAAATTTACTTTAACAAACCTGAGATAACCTTGGTTTAACTTAAAAATACCACTGATGGTATTTAGTTGTACAGGATAATAAAGAGGTAGTCAGCTTTTTTAAGTTCTATTTATGTCTTGGGTTGGCTCCCAAGGTAAATTGTGGATGGTTTCAGGATTATTACTTGAAATAATCCAAACCAACAAAATAACATACTTCTCAAAACACAAGCTTAACTAATCTTTTCCCATTTCTAATATTGCAGTTGTAATGCAATTTGTTGTAATGTAATTTGTTAAAGCAGTGCAGGAGCGGAGGCCTGGTGTTAATAGCAGAAATGAAACTCTTTAGACTCTTCTTCTTGGAGTATGCTATTTTGAATATATGCTATTTTTGGACACTGCAGAAAAATGCAAATTCATAATGTTCTAATTTGGCCAGAAATATGAACCCGAACAGATTAAACCACATGATCATGCTACCAGCTTCCAAGATGCCGAACAGAAGAAAACAGAGAGGTCTCTGTCTTGTGAAAAATGATGAACAAAGAGAACTTTTGATGTTTATTCTTCTGCACCCTAAAGAAAGAGGACTGTCCAAAAGAGTGGCATTGTGGAATGATGCAACTAAGACAGAGGATTCAACCTTATGGTGACCTTTTCCTCTTCCTTCAGCCCTGTATCAAATTCTTCCTACTGCTCTGCATTTAAGAGATTTAGAAACCCCTTCTTTAATGGTGTTTAAAGCTCTTATTGCCAGATAAAGAACAAAGGCTATTCATATGATTAAATATTTATGATGCATTCCTAGCAATGCCCCTCATATACATGCCCCTCAAATCAATTGCCTACTCCAAAGATACATTGCTTGAGAGCTTAATGCATAACACCACATGTAGGAAATACAAAGTCTTAATTTGTGAGTAAATAATCAAGCTATCCCTCTTCCTATGCTTATATATGCTTTAAATATATAAGGGAAAAAAAAACAGAAAAAAACCCCAAATTTTCAACCGTCATAATGATTGATATACAGATTTTATTACGCAAAAGGTTTGCTAAGTTAACTGCATGTGTAGGGGAACTTTTATTTTAACGTGTGCTTCTTTTAAAAGAAAATACTGCCTTTTCTGATTGCTTCTCATCGTCTTTTTAAAGGAAGAAGGAAAGCAGGAAGAAGGCCGTGATATTTCTTAATGAGCCAGGAGAGGGAGCCCCTTAATAGGGCAATCAACTTCCTATCCCAGTCCCTCTGCAGCCGTTCCTGAAATTTCTTTTGCACATGAGGTTAAAAGGAGATGAAATGCCAACATGGCCAGAATGAATCTCTCTTTGGCTGTGTTTCACCAGCTAACAAAAGGTAATTAACAAAACTGTAATTTTCTACCATGCTTTCTTTTCTTGAGAACAAAGGAGACTAATAGCTAAGTTCCCGTGGTCTGCCTTCCCTGCTCCTAAATTATTACAAAGTGACCTCTCAAAGCTTCAGCATGCTTTCAAAGAGCCTTTTCTGATACAGTGCTGTGCAGTTCCCATTTTACTAGAAATGCATCACACAAACATCTGTGAGTCATCTACGTGTGAAGATAAAAGTGGGGGGTGGTCTAGCGCAGGCTGAGAAGAGCCAAGAAAGGGAACATCACTATATCCAGAATTTCTTTAATTTTGTGGGACAATGCCAGAACTGGCATCTGTATCCGCCTTGATTTTATAGTGCACAAAATGGATCTTCCAACTATTTTTCCGTAGAGTCCTTTGAGAGCAGTTAACCCAGTGAAATTGGATGTGCTCCATGTTTTACCACTCAGCTTATTTTCTTCAAACATATGTGTTTACTTCTCAAACTGAAACAGTAATCTTGCCATTGTCTTTTGTAATCCGTATTTGTAATAATGCAACATTGCTGACATTGCTAACAAACCACTGAGTTCACTGAGCAAAGGGGACTACTCTGACAACATCCGTGTGATAACACAGACCTGAGCAAGTACAGTTCTCATTAGTTCTGTGGGAGCAGGACTAAAGGGGCTAACCTTTTCCTCTGTGTGGGTATTTTGAAAATCCTTTCCCTGTTGTGTACTGAAGCACTTAAGCAAATACATAAAACTAAGCTTAAGTTAATTACTGATTATTTAAGTAAATGTTAACAGATTTTGCTGACTACCTGCAGTCTTAGAGCAAGGGACTGAAATGAAATCTGTGCTCACTAGATTGTAGTTTAATGAGTGATTCAATATTGAAATCTTTACTCAAGCTTAAATTCACAAAATGAGCTCTCAGTTCCGCTGAAGCAGATGGAAAAAAACAAAAAATCCCTGCGACTTGAAAAGGGTCAGGGTTTGTGACACTGGCCTCAGCAGGAGATCTGCCTGAACAGAGCTATGCAGTGGACCTGCAAATGCAAAGTATTTAAGGAAAGGCTAATGTGAAGTAAACCAGGCATTTGTATCTGTGGAATTTGTTGAGGTGCGAGATTTTTGACATTGCTGAAAACAAGCCTCTTCCTACCCATGAGAGAAGCACAAATATCAACTCCCCACCGCCCAGCTGGGGGAAATAAACCAATGCTGATCACTTCCTAATATCCCACCTCCAATATGGAGCTATTTTAGGACTCAGCCTTTGAAGGAAGCCCTTTGTTCACTTAGAAAAAATAAATACAAATTCTTTTCTCTTTACCTGCACTGGTGCCTGCACCGGTTGTGAGGTCCCCACCCATCAGGCCACCTAAGGGGTTGAAATGAAATAGTAGAAGTGAGAATGACGAATTGCAACAAGCAAACAGTCAAAACATTTTCTCTAACTTCAAACAGCCTGCTTCAGTACCCACCACCCACCACTGATTTCTTCCAACTTCAGCCGGCATCGGATTAGAGCCATAGCCATGAAATTCTAATGTACAATGTTACCTGTGTGAGGCACTTGCCTTCCAAGGCCAATATGAAAAATCAGTTATATTTGAAAGTTATGCATAGTAGACCTTAATTTGAAAACTGTCTTTAGTTCAGTAGCATTCAGAAAAGCAAAGGCTTCCACATAGGACTGGGAGGAACGCACTGGAAGCTCCTGGATGACCACGCAACTCAGAAGGTGTAACATATATTTACAAAGTTTTTAATTTTGCTTTCCTCAGCCTTTCATAGACATTCACTCTAAGGACTTTTAAAACTTCTCTGCACTTGGGGACCTCAAATAGTTCTTTGAGCCTGGTATACTTAAGGATCTTGATGTTGTTTCAGCCAGACGGATTGAATGAACTTAATCCCCATTTATCCTGTTCAGAGGTGAGCCCTCATCATCACCAGACCAAAGCAGAGCCTCTTGCTATACAAGGCACTCAAATTCAGAGCTGAGCTAACATTTACCCATCGAGGAACTTGTGAATGCATAAATAATAATACATTCTGCGTTTAGATCTAGACTGATGATTTAAGTAATGTGTCATTTTACTTGCTTCAATTTGTTTGCATTGGCTTCATTTCTTTCCCTGTCCCCTTAAGCTTTCTGGTATAGTGAGTTCTTACATGAATTAAGCAGACAAGCTGCCTTTTTATGAAACAGCATATTGTCTGCCCTTTTATCCTTTATTGATTTCCTTTAATCTTAGTCAATGTTCAGAGTTTTCTAGAATTGGGATTTTATTTTTTTTTTCCCCTCCCCAGTTTTCTAAATTAGGAATAGAAACCCCTTTGACCCATCTTTTGATTTTTCAACAAAGCAATTTTGGACAAATTGTTATGGCTGGTGAAAATAGAGTTCTTTTCTCTCAGAGTACAGTTTACAAGGACCCAGGGCACACAAGCAGCTGACAAAAGAGCATTTAAAGAGATGGGATTGAACAGAGCCTACCTGTGTTACCTGCACTCGGAGGCCGATGTGTCACGCCAGGAGACATGCTATTTCTTTGCAAAGAAGGATGAGCCAGTGGCAAAAGGTTGGGGTTACCCAGGGAGCTGACTGGGTTACTGTATACCAAACTGTTGTGGTTGGACACTGGGATAGAAACTGGCATCTCAAAGTTTGGTGGTGGAACAGCCTGTAGAAGCAAAAAAGGGAAACAAAGACAAGAATAGTACAGAAGCACACCAGTCTTCAAGTACAGTTACTCTATATTTAGTTCAAATGTTGTGTAGTTGGTGGTCAAAATATTTACACTTGCTTCTCTCCCCAAAGAGTCAAGAGAAGAGTTTCAAAAGAGTGAAGCTTTTACATATGATTTTTCAAGTCATGACTCCACATTCTTTTAACGCAGCTTGAACATCTATTTTCTCAGTACTGGAAATTTTTTTTTTCTTTTTTCTTTTATTTTTTTTCTTGTTTAAAACAAACCCCTGGTTTATGAAGCTTACTTTTCTTTCTCTTTCATTCTGTGAAGTCATAAATTGTTCACTTATGATATCTTAATCTAGTGTCACAGATGGCTGCAAGATCAAAGGTACATGATTATGATGACTTCATCACATGGAGAAAAATTAGAAAGAGTGGAATGCGAAAGGGAAAGCTTTAATTTCAGCTTATGTTGCTTTAGCAACCAGAATGATCCCAAATCAGGCACCAACACAGTAAATTACTTCTAAGTTTCTCTCTTAGCTTGCAGGGGTTTAAAAGAAACAAAGTTCTACTCAGGGACAGGTAGTAGATACAAGAACCTTAGGTAATCATCCATCTCTGAGTAGTTTGTGTGTTTTTTAGTTTTTCTTTTTTTTTAAGCAGTATCTTTTCACCATACTGTTTTTGTACTCTCATGAGCCATTTTCTTTTGCAAGAATCTTTTTCAAGAGCAAAACCATCGAACACTCTGACAGAGTGTGTGAGAAGATGCAGTACCTGATTCTCTTTATGCTCTTAGAAACCCCATCTCAGTTTTTCTTGGTGGGTTGGTGGGGTTTTCTTGCATAGCAGCTGCCTGAATTTTTTTACAGTTCATGACTCTGGTGGCATTCAAATACATTAGAAGTCCATATTTAATTTATTTGTTTTGAAAGTACTTAATTTCTTGCCTTTGTGAATGGAAAGAAAAGAATTACCTGACAGCATTGTAAATATTCAAACAAAGTACCCCTTAATTTGCCATTTAAAAGTCTTAGAGCTTCAAGAGTTTAAACCCTTTAAAAAATTCTTTTAAACAATATTTTAACACCTTCAGAGGGAGGAAATAATAGATTT
Organism: Indicator indicator; assembly: GCF_027791375.1. NCBI lineage: Eukaryota > Metazoa > Chordata > Aves > Piciformes > Indicatoridae > Indicator > Indicator indicator. The sequence continues at coordinate 3,000,404 of NC_072053.1, read as the reverse complement.
TCATTGTGTGGTTGGCAGCTGAGAGTACTGTTAATTCTTCAAAGACCTAGAGGGACTATGTTGAGAGCTGGACACGTAATCTGCTGTGTCAGGCAACAAAGGCACCCTGACCTTGTGCCACCCACATGTCTCTTCCCTGGCTGGCCAGAGCTGTTGGCTGTGCCCTGCATATTACAGTGTTGGCCATCAAATTATGGGTATCCCTTCTTTTTTTTTTTTTTTTCATCCTCTTCCCTTTCTAGGGCCAGACGTAATTTTGCTCTAAATATAGAGGAATCATTTTGCTTAACCACCTAAACACATAGCAGGATTTTAGTTCAGGGTATGATGTGAAGGATACATTACACAAATGCCTTGGGACTTATTTCAAGGTGTTAATTTAGCCCTGAAACCCTCTACATAGCCCGTGGCCTGGTTTTGCAAGAGATGGCCATAGCATGACTACTGAGATAGGTGGGGCACCCAAGTGGATGGACCTGCTGGCATTGCCCTCCAAGCTGGGGCTCAATTCCCTCTGCCAAGAAGCTGATGTGCACCCCAAGGACCATATTTTCCATAGAACTGAGTGGTTTAAGTAGAGGTGAGAAAGGGAGTAGAGGTGTCTTGGGAATCTACATATTCAGTCTGTAAGGAGTAAAACTTCACATGCTTCTAGGGTCTGTGCAGGGATCCTGAAATATATGAATGCGTCTGGCAAGTAGAAAGAGGAATAAATGACTATGTGACGAAAAGTGTGATTGATGAAGTATATTCTTCATTTCTTTCAGGAATAATCTCCTTTTGCCTGCCAATATTCTTACAATTGAAGTCCAAAGTACTAGCTGCGTGCGCGACTTGCCTTTCAAAGGTCAATTTACAAACCATATAGCACAAGGAGTTACCAGTTTGTGTCATGACTGAGGTCTACACTCCTTGGAAACAGGTTCATGCAACATAATCTCAAACATCTGATCAGCCTGAAGGTATGTTTTGAAGCATGACATTCTCTTCACTGGCAACAGAAGGACCCATGAGTTTCTCAGATCCCTTGTAAACCAGAAGTGCATGGGTGCTCCTAGAGCTCAAAGTCAGTTGCTGCTGCTGTTTTCTGCCTTTTCAAAAGGTTTTAACCAGTGAATTCACATGAGGATAGATGTTTTAGCATCACCTCCAACCTGATGTGAGACATGAATAAGCCAACATCAAACCTGCTATTATTGAAGTGTTCAGGGCTGTGGTGGAGATCTCTGCTTAGTGGCTTTAGGCACATGATCCTGCCTTCTTGAATGCTAATCTATGTCAGATTGAGTGTCACCCATCAGGGAGCACTATGAACAATGTCTTCTTCAGCTCTGTCAGGAGATCTGTGAAGGCTGCTGTGTGAGCCCAGGTAGACATCAATATTGCCTCTGTTTTCTTCTTGAACTAATCCAAATTTCATAGAATCATAGAATGATGGAATCATTTCAGTTGGAAAAGACTTGTAAAATCATCAGGTCCAACCATTCTTTAACTCTACCAAATGTAGTGCTAAGCCATATCCCTCAGCACCACATCTTTGTGTCTTCTAAACACTTCCAGGGAGGGGGATTCAACCACTTCCCTGGAGACCCTATTTCTGTTGAGCTATCTAAACTAAAATGAGTACAAATGTAAAGGTCTGTCTGAAGGTCTTGTCAATCCTCATTGGGCTTGTTTGCTTTCATCATCATGGCCAGTCTTTCTTCCATGTACAAACCAAATCCTTAAAGGGCTGCAATCATCTTTTTCTATGTTAGTACAGAACAAAAGAGGTCTAGTCTTGGTTGCTCTTGCAGCTGCCAGTCTCACCAGTCAACACTGAAACATACAAATATTGCTGAAAGAGTTACTTAGCTTTTAATTTGTATTTTTTTTTCCCTCTAAAGGTCACCTACTCCAACCCTCTCTGTAGTGAGCAGGGGCATCCTCAACTAGATCAGGTTGCCCAGAGCCCTGTCGAGCCTCACCTTGAATATTTTCAGGGATGGAGCCTCAACCACCCTGGGCAACCTTTACAGCGTTCCACCACTCTCATGGCAAAGAACTTGTTAAAGTCTTTCCTTAACTTCTGTAATAATGGTTTCATTTTCACCATTTTACCTACTGTCTGGATAGACTTTACATATACTTACAGAGTACTTCACAGAAAATTTGATTAGAGCAAAGTTAGTTACTCTCTGCCTTGCAGCTTCATAGATACTATAGCTGGAATATAGTAGATTTTATTTCTTCTCAGCAGTCAAAGGCTAGAGAAGGAAGTGTGTCTGGATAAGCAGTAGTATTAAACAGTAATTCTAATAGCTGCTACAGTAAAGTAGTATAGTAGTTGCTTCTCTAGCAACTATTCTTGTTGCCTACATTTTGTTAGTCTTGTATGTCCTTCACCAAGAGCTGCAACCTCCTGCAGATTCCCTAGTCATTCCTGATGGTAAATCACGGGGCATATCAGTTCTGACTACACCTGATGGTGGAGATCTTTCTGCTTCTGATGCCCTTGTGTAATATCTATATTACACTTGCCTATGAACTGAGGCCATCTGAGGCCACAGAGCAGTCCATGTCCGTACTGTTAAGCTTTCTCAATCTGAAAAACATCATGACTACATATAAACTGACAATTGGGAATTGTTCCTGGCCGGGGCTAGCAAGCAAACAGAGCTAAGAAATTGTCTGGGAGAGTGTCTGGCCATTGCCAAAAGCATGCCAGGGTCTGCTCAGACAATTTAGGACATATATAAGCACCTCCCGCTGCCTTGGCATGTTCTTTGCCATTTGCTAATTTGCTAACACAGATGAAGATTTACTCTAACTTGTATGCAGCTTGCCACGTTTTGTTTTTTTGTTTTCCTCTGTCTTTTCTTCTTTGGACACCACTGTTTCCAAAGAGGGCAGATGGCTCACCTAAGATACTGCCAGTGTACAGCACACGCTGTGTTAGATGTCGGCTCCACAAGCTGTGGTATGTTGTGCAAAGCAAAGTTTTGGGGACATAAACCACCTTGAAAATTAATAGACCAAATATTATGTGTTAAATATTGGTTTTCTCCCTCCCATGTTCAGCCAGGCCTTCATTTATTATAGAGACAGAGATACTTATAGCTCTCTTCTATGGGACTATTTCTGTCTCCTCTGCTTTCATCACTCTTATGAAAACTACAAATAAATGTCTAATTATTATCAGATGTTTTAGAACAATATAAATACTTATCCCCTGAAAATTATCTGAGGAAACATTATTGGCCTTAGATGCTAGGAGCAAAAGCCAATTTTGGTTTCATTTGGCAGCAGCTTTATTCTGTTACAAGACCAGGCAGGGGCACTGCATTGTTTTATATAGTTTGTAAGTAGTGATTTAAAGACTTTTGGTGTCATTTTGCTCAATTTTGCTTTCTTGTTCCCAACTTTCTTGGCTACTTTTGATGATCACATGTGAATGAGTATAGTTTCCCTGAAGTTATATTGATTTGTACAATTAAAGATATTGTATCCAATATAATATTTAATACGTGTATATAAAAATATATGATCTTTACAGATTTCCATTATATGCTAGTTTTGAGCTCCATCCTGCTCCTTATGTTTCAGCTTATGCCAAGGAGCTCATGTTGCACTGGAGGAGAACATGTACTAATTACTCCTTTTGCGGTAAGCAGCTTGATGAAGCACACAGACCTTGAGCTCTGCATGTGAAGTATCCAAAGAAGGGTTATCCTATTTTACATGGAGAGAAATGCTAATCTTTTGCAGTTCTGTTTCTGAAATAATGTCACAAAAATATAATACACTGTATCTTGTTACATCCCTGCAAGGTAAGAAGTTACATCATACCTAAAATACAGCTCAGCAAATGAAGTTTATCATGAAGTTAATAGCTGAAGTAAGACTATCATAGAATGGTTTGGGTTAGGAAGGGACCTCTAAAGGTCACCTAGTCCAACCCCTTCTGCAGTAAGCAGGGACATACTCAACTAGATCAGGTTGCCCACAGCCCTGTCAAGCCTCACCTTGAACATCTCCTGGGATGGAGCCCCAACCACCTTCCTGGGTGACTTGTTCCACTGTTCCATCACCTTTGTGGTTGTGGTGGAACATCTAATCTGCCCTTCTCTAGTTTGAAGCCATTGCCCCTCCTCCTATCACTACAGACCTTTGTAAATAGTCTCTGTCCAACCTTTGATATTAAAGTATTAAATTTAATGAAAGCCACTAGAGGGAGAATCCATTAATTTTGGGGAGGATGAAAGTGATGTACCATGTTTAGATTAACAGTGTTTTTTTTTAATTCGTACGACTTTCCTACTTTTCCCAAGTTTAAAAAAAAATTCTTTTATGTTCATATCTTATGATTTCAAACTGCCTTTTTGGAACAACAACAACAAAAAAATCCCAAATAAAACAAACCCCCCAAACATGTAGCATGAGTGAAACAAAGGATCTCAATGATCATCCCAAACACAATTATCAAGGTGGAAAAGCATCTTGGTTAAACACTATCTCATTGAAAATTCTGCCACTTTAATTTGAACAAGCCAAAGATCATTCTTGAAAGAGGATAGGAATGGTAATTGTTAATATTTGGAAGTGAAAAGGGATTAAGGATTCCAGCTTGCAACAGTCACTCTAAATGTTGCAGTCATCATTTGTCAAACTGAATTCAGTCCTGAGAAACCAAATTCATGGTGGCAGCTTTCGAGTTTTGTTTTGTTTTTTACTTTTTGAGAAGAACAGTAGCACAAAATAAACAAATAAAAAGGGAGGCAAAATAAAATGGAATCTATATGTATTCCTCCCCAATATTATATATATGTTCAGCATTCTTAACCAGCCATTCTAAACACTAATTTAACAAATTTGGTGCCATTCTGGTCTCTGGGAAAATATTTTGAAAAATATGTTTGCCACAGCATGAGAACTTCTTGAAATTTTAATTAACTTGAGTGTACATCTTTCTGCTGTGAATTAATGGAAAGAATACTTACGCTGCATGAGAGAGAATCTGAACATCCTTAAGAGGTATCCTCAGCTGAGGTGTCAGATTTTGTACGCACAATTGACCAGCAGTACAGAGAGGCTTTGCTCCTTATGAGTATAAAGACATCCTTTTTTTGGCAGCTAACCATACAGCTTCCACATGGGAATGAGGAATGAACACATCCAAATGATCTCTTTTAGAAGTAAGCAGTTCTCTGAGCAAATACCGATGCTTCTTTGGACCTGAACAGATCTTTGGTTTGCTACTTTTTCCTCCATAGACATTTGGAAGATGAACCAAATATAACCTTCAAACTCCATGGTTTTTTTTTTCTCTTTTATCAGCTTATCAGATGTAACATTAAACACAATGTAAAAGTATTTTCCCCTTGTACATCTTGTGCAAACAAAATAGCACATGCAGAGTTATTTCTCTTAGATATCTGGCAAGGCATATGACTGATGGTTAGAAATTTTGACTTGGTTAAAACAAAATTTAGGTCATGTTAAAGCATTAAAGAAATGCTGATGAGGTCAAAGCAAATTCTCTGATAAAGCTGTAAAATCACCCCAACACACAAACATGTCTGAATCCTACCATTAGGCTCTCATGCAGTCTGTTTCTCTGCAGCGAGCAAGTAGCTGTAACCCTTCAGTGCTGCAACTGAGTTTAGCAGACACTTGAGAACTGAAGTGACATGCACAGAACACACTAATTGCTACATCTATAAAGGAATTTCAGTTCTACCTTTTTTTTTTTTACCCCTCTATCACCACAGAAAGTGTTCTGTGGGTTTGTTAGCCTGTCCACAAAGAAAGGTTTCCATCATTATTTTGTAGATGTAATTTGGGCGGGTGGTGTGGTAAAACAGCTCTGTAAATCAAGTGAATATAACATATATATGTATATTTCACTTCCTTCTGTAGGTTTCACCTATAGTAGGCTTTGTCTGCATGTCAGAGGTAGAGACTTGGAAGGAAAATATGTTGTGTGAAATTTTCTGACTACAGTGTTTAATTAAATATTGGGCTATTAAAGCCTGTGTCCAGCTGAAATGTTTTCCTTAAGAAGCCAGAACTGAAAGGGTTATGGTTTGTTACTGCAGCAGTTATCAGCAGACAGCCATCTAACCTTTGGTACTTACAGGTATTTTATGGCTCTTGATCATATTATCAAATTCTTCATTAATTTTTTTGTATTTTTCTTCAGTGCGTGGGGTGAGAGCGTAAGAGGAGTCAGGATCGGGGCTTTCACAACCTTTGTTTTCTTTCTTGTTCAATGCCTGCCAGGTTCAGAGAAATATCAAAGAGTAAAAAAAAAATGAAAGGAAGCTCAGAGTACTTACACATAATCTTTGCCTGCTGATCATTAGATCAATATCTTCATTAATTTTCCTGTACTTGTCCTCAGACTCAGGGCTGTGACCTACTGAATCGTCTGCATCGGGATCTGGACTGTCACAGCCATTAAGTCCTTTCTTTCTCAACGTCTGAAATACATAATTTGGAAAGTTCAATCCTTGACACAGGCTGCAAGAAAGACTCAGCAGTGTTATAGCAACACAAACTGCCCAGCAGTGGAAAGATTCACATTATGCTTATGCTTTAGGGAAAGAAAGTGACTAGAGTTCCACCATACTGATGCTGTAGGTCTCCAGTTATGAGTGGCAGGACAGGACCATGCGTACCTCTTTGTTCTGAAACTGGGATCAGTCAACAAAGAATCAAGATGGTAATCTAGCAAAGTGCCTGTTCTAGTACCCCTCTCCCACCCTATCAGATAGCATTAAGGGGGTTAAGAATGTTAATACTTAATAAATTATCTATTTATCCATTTGAAATGAATTAAGATTACAAGCAAAGGACATATTCTGTTCACACTGGAATATCTCGGTGTTTTACTTTTCTCTAAAGAGAGATACTAGAGGAAGAAGTGTAAAGAAAAAAACAAATTTAAAAAGGCAACAAATTTAGGAATTCATGTTCTCCACAGAAGAAGAAGGAGTACCTAAATGGTATTCTTCCTTTGAATTAGATGTTATGGATGACATTAGCAAGCTCTGCCATTTCTAAGTGTATGCTTTTGATAGGACAGGAGGGAGGACAGAGTTGCTAATGTGGCTGTGAAATACCAATTAAGAGCTTCTGGATGTGGTATTTAGTTTTTACTGACTCCAGTTACAGTGCTACAAATGCACAGTGCTTGAAGCTTAATGTACAGGAAAAAGCATTGCTAAAACATATGCTTAGTGAAAAGTCAAAACAGATGAATTTCAGGTTCAGCAGCTCAAATCAACCCCCACAACCATGATCATCTTCACCAAGATAAATAACAGAGATAAAAAGTCTTTAAAACAAAGTTAAATCACTAACTAACAATTCAGAATGGTTGTCTGGCCTCAAACAGGTTTTAAATTGATCTACCTCGACAGACCACCAAAGAATGCTTCTAGGCTTCTGTAAAGCAAAAGAATATGAGGAGCAAGTCTTTGTGGATTTCCCAAGTACAAGCAATAGTACACAAAGTCAATATTTGTGAGATTTCTCAAGCACAGCTTCAAGAACCTCTCAGTTAAAAAACTCCTCAAAGAGTTCATCTGGCTGTCTAGAGACATTATCAGACAGCTTGCAGCTAATTCTGAGTTGAAACCTGGCGAAGCAATATCAATTACAAAATATAGATCACATAGACCTCCTCCTGTGTTATAACCATAGACAGAACACAATGTTGTGTTCATATCCTTAGAAAGCTGCCACACCAGGTGGAGAAGAAGCAATCTGTATTTCCATCAGAAAAGCCAAAGACCCAATTTAGTAAAATAATGTTGATACTCTACCCAAATTTAACTTTAGCCCTAAAGAGCAGAGGTAAATCTTTCCCTTAGAAAAACACCATCAACCAGTGTGCTTGGCTGGTACTATGGCTGTATGGCTAATCAAGCTCATTAATACAGAGGACTTTCTCTCTGCACACCCTGCATCTCCTCCAAAAAACAACCCCAAAACCTACAACAACAACAAAATGACAGCAGAACTCAACAACACCACAAAAAAACCCCAAACAAACACAAAACACCACCCTCTCCCCTGCTCCCCAAATTAAAAACAAAGAAAAAATAAGTGAAAAAGAAAATGTTTCAGTGAGTTGGAATAAAATTCCATTAGTGAGCTACAGGCAGGGGCACAGCTCCCAGCTTTGAAAATGCTGGAACTAATGCATAGTTCCCTATGAACTGCATTTTGGGGTAAAGTGCAATATCCAGAGAAGCTTTTCCATGGCTGTGTCTCTTGGGGGTTCTCTTGCCCCCTACCCATCCTTTTGATGATCTTTTGTTGCTTCTGTATGTAAGGACTCATGCTGCAGTGGAGGAACTAGGAGACTTTCTGGGAGTAATTTCTGATTCTCTTTTCTCTGCACAAGAACATATAATTTTCATGAAACTTGTTGGAATTTCATTATCTGTAAGACCACTCCCTTTGCACCAGATTTGCTTAGCACTGAATAAAATATGAAGAGTTTTAAGGGAAAAGACAGAAGAACAGGCTGATAAATCACACAGACACATGAACACACACACACACTCTCGTATGCACAGTCCTCCTCTGAAGAGAAGAATAGGCTGAAAGTGACACACTTGTCCTCCACACCAAGGCATGGAGTGGTATACAGAACAAATACAGAGTGTTCTTGAACAACTTGGTATGGCACAACTGAAGTGGCCCTCACCACTATCTAATATCCATCCTTATTCACAAGTTCTCTGGACTCTGTGTCAATTTTTCCTCTTCTCTGCTCTATGTCACCTCTGGAAAGCAAAGGCTGTTTCTGGACATTGGAGCAAACTGGAAGCACTAAGAAGACAACTGGGTTTCAGCAGATTAGAGTCTTTGACCTAGTCTTGCAGTGATTTAGAAACCGTTTTTCTTACCGCGTTAAGCTGTCACAGCCTCTTGCAAACCCTGGAAAACAGCCAGACCTATCGCATCCTCCTGGAGATTAGCTAGTTTCCAAAGATTTAATGACTATTCAGGGAATTTTTAAGAGGATAAAATTACACAATTGTATACTGCATTGCATTCTAGAGAACTCCAAGCCAGATTTCAGTTATTTTTAAAGAAAATAAGCCATTTTTGAACTACGGAAGCTCCACTTCTTCCAAGCAATTAAGCAAGTAATTATATTGGACTCCAATAACCTAAAATCAGCCAAGGCATTTGAAAAACAAAATGGTTAAAGGAAAACAACCTTTGGCTGAAATCTCATATGCCATCAATTTAGCCTAAATCCTGCTCTATAAATCTCAGAGGAGAAGTGCTGACTTAGTGACATACTGGCTGCTGTAAAATGAAGTATAAACAACTATTTACTTTCATTTCATGCAAAATTTATCATCACTACAAAAGCACAAAAGAAAATATGGCACTAACAGCCAGGTCTGATTTTATCGAGGCAAGGGAAATCATTGCAATTTGAAGGCTTTTGAGGAGGAAAAGGCTTTCATTTTCCCAATCTAGTCTCTGTAGTATTATATTCTTTTAGCATTTCGTTAATGGGAAGAGTGGAGAAATTTAGAAATTATCTTCTTTCTTTCTTTTTTTTTAATCCTATAATTTAGTTTGCTCATCTTCATAGAGGGATACCTCCTTTCCTCTTAGTAAGTCCATCTGCGGTGGAGCTGCTCCACACAGCCACAGATACTTGGTCTTGGAAATGCTCACAGTACAGCTGCCAAATTAAAAAGACCAAGTCAGTTGATAAGGTCTCCAGAAGGTTCAGATCAGCCCATTCTCTCTGTTCCATTTTGATACTGTCTGGACCTAAGACCTAACTACTGCAGGGTTAATCACTGTCTTCATTTGTGTAATGAAATGTGTGATCTCACTGGCTCTTCATCTGCAATCAAAACTTACAGTAGGGAAGAATTCAGAATTACAGATCTACTTCTACAGTTTCCCGTATCTGTTATGCTGTCTTGGAGCTACCACAATGATCTGCTAACTGATAACCCCACTAGTGACCATGACAATCCACACAGTTGTAATTTGGTAAATTATATTCCACTGTTAGAAGGCAAAACCCACAAGCACCCTCCATTTTCCACTATCACTTTCTTTCCTGTATCTGGATGGGATAAATCTTTTAGCCACGAATTAAAAATGGTTTGGTCTCTTCCTTTTTTTTTTTTTTTCCTCTCCCCCTCACTGGAGCCACATATCTACGTGGCAAGGCAGACAATAGCCAATTACAAAGGAATGATTATGCTATTGTGTTCAACTGCCTTGTTATTTAAAGCCATTCCAAAGAACCTAGCCAAATTTGTGGAGGTCCCCCCAAAAAAAGCAGAAAGTATTTAGATCATGGGCCTAATTTATGAAAGCATCAGTTTTCTCTCTGTGAAAGAGAAATATTAAAGTTAGAAAGTGTTGAGTGAAGGCAACCTTCACTCTCCTTTTGCACAGTTATATAATGATGAAATTTTATGATGAAATTGCACGATACAATATATGGTGCAATCAAGTAATGAAAGGTTCTCATGAAATGAAAAACACAAAGAGGAAGAGATAGGTTGCTATGGGAACCATCCATCTGAATTCCCTGACTTCTGTGTAACTAAAATCTCAAATTTTATGTTCCATTAATGTAGAGTTCTTAGATTTTTACATTTAATAATGAACATAAACTAGTATGCTGGTACTAATGTACTTTAATTGCATGTTTAGGAGAATAAGATAAAACATTATTATACTTACTGTTATCTAACAAGCTCAGACAAAAAAAAAAGTATACCAGTAGAACAGAAAAATGGAACAATTCTTACCTCTTTTATATAAATCATAAAATGCTTTTGTGGTTTATAGTCCTTAGGAAATAAGCTACAGGACTTATATAATAGCTGAGGTGCTATAACCACGTTAAGCTTTTTGTTACTATTTTATTTTCACCGAAGTTTCAAAGAAAAAAAAAAACAACAAAACTCCATTGCCTGGTCCTGTATGTCCATCTTCTTCGAATGAGTACACAAAAGTGTACTGTTCACGGCAATATACCAAACCTTCTGCTCAGACTGGCCTCCCATTTTTTGCATGCCAAGTGATTATTCTCTCCTCCTTCAAGTACCTTCTCTAATCTCACCTCTTGTGAAACCGAACAATGCTGACGCCCTTTGCCAGCAACATCTGCTTCTCTTTGCTTAACGATTGACCAGTGCACTATGAATGTTTATACGTGTGTGCTATGAGCTCATTAGGACAGGAGGCTTCTACCTGCCTGCAGTCTGTTCTCATCCACTCATGCTCTTGGCATGTGCCAAGGCATAGCTACAGTATTTCGTAACACTGGTATAGAACCAAATGAATTTGTGCTTTTTTGAAAGGGCACTGGGATGGTGGGTGTTTTGCTTCTTGTTAGGCATGGGGGAGCTTTGGAAGGGTGATGCACAACCCTCTGGAGCTGCAGTCTGTTTGCTCTGACCTTGCAGCATGTGGCAGGCTTGTCAGCCTCATCACCTGTTCTGCTGCCTCTTTTGCATCCGTGTGAGAAAGCACACCTCGCTGCCTGGCTGCTGTGCATGTCTCCCCTGAGGAGAGACAGCAAGGCTGGAGATGCAGAAATAGCAGAGGTTTGTTCTCTAAAAGAGACTGAGCACAGTCCCTTTCTGTAATGTTCAATCTTACCAACTTGCCAGTACTTTTTTTATTTTGTATTGACTTAAATGACATGAGGCAACTTTTGTTTTATAAGTACAAATATAAGAAGCATATGTCAGATTCGGAGAGCCCACAGCAGCTGATCTAATCCACATGTCTTTCTGGATTTTCTCAAAAAGAAATAAAAACAAACCCCTTGAACACTCCAGCATCAAAGCTTTGTACTACTTACTAAGCTTGCACCCTCCTATGTTCACAGTTATTTCATGGGACGTGCAAAAGACTTCTGATCACCACTGTACTTGTGTGGGGTTTTTGTTTCGTTTGGTTTGTTTTTTCTTTTCTAGAAAAGGAACATAGATCGGAATAATTCCTGAAGCTCTAAATAAGGACATTTCCTCACCCTTCAGGCTTTATTCCCGTCCGTTGTCGTGGTGCAAGAGGTCTGAAAACCCCACAAATCCCCCCTTGGCAGCTGACTTAGGATTCCTATGCCAACCCTCAATGGAAGGGATCGCGTTTCCGTGGCCTTGATAGAGGAGACGGGCGGCAGCACCCGCCGAGCCCAGGAATCCGCGGGGGGAGTAGAGCATCAAGTGACCATGGGTGCAGGCCGGCTTGATGAGACTGCAGCCTGTGGGGAGCAGGACCCAGGCTCTCAGTCACAGCAATGCCACACATCCCGGCCATCTGCACCTGTCAGCACCAGCACCTGCTGCCCCATGGCCATAGATGGCTGTCCCTGGGGCTAAGGCGCCGATTGGGGACTCTCCACTCCCAGCCACAGACCAGTTTGGGTTTTTTTTTTTTTTTTTTTTTGTTCTTTGGTTGTTGTTTTTTTTTTCTTTGCCCGTGGTGCTGTCACACTTCTTGGCTCTCATCTGGTTGCAGTCTACAGGAACACAGCATTTGTGCTTTGCAGATATATAGATATACACATAAATACATGGGTATATATATAAGTGTTATTTCTATATATGTATACACACCCTGGACTAGACCACTGCTCAGAGCCTTATTTGTTCAAACCTGAAGGGATTTTTTAAAAGTCTTCACAGAGTGTCATGACCAGCCTCTGTTTGCTATGATGCAGTGTAATACCAGCTTAATATTGCTGGTATGTTGGATTAGGGGAGATAAAAAAAGGGATGTGCTTTTCCAGACAAGATTGGCATTTCCTAAATAATGAATTCAAGTGTGAGATTAACTGAAGGTGTAAGATTAGTGGCATAAATGCAATTCTGACCTAGTTGTGATTACAGCTTCTGATAAAATCATCTCTACCGATACGTGAGATTTAAAAATAAAGAAAATTTAAAAAAAAATCAATCTTGGACAAACAAAATCCCTTTTAAATGTTAGTTGAAATTTACTGTCAAGTGCACCTTTTACAGCCAAAGACTCTGTTAAGATGAAACTTCAGTGCAGCTGTTTTTCAAACCTGTACTTTGAAAAGGCAGTCAAATTCTGCTCCGTTGTGTTAAAAAAAAAATCCCTGATGACTTTTCAGAGACTGGCTGCCAGTGCTTCAGGCACAACATTAGCAAATTATTTGCTCAGATGAGAGGCATCCTCAGGATATTTGTGTTTTAGGGATGGAATAGTTATCATTGTTCCTTGAGCACCCCAGTGATGATGATGTCTTACTAATGATTCAAAGGCCTGTCACAGGCACTGATTTTGAGTAATGGAAACACAGAAGATGTAGGTAGGTAAGGGCAGAAAACATCTCTTGCCCTTGTATTCTTCCTACCACTCTTTATGCATGCTGTCTTGCCCACAAATGTGTTCCTCCTGCAGAATAAAGGCTAGCACCCCAGCCTAGTGGCAAGTACCTTGTTTTCCACCCTCTGCCTTGGAAGGTGGATTTTCAGAAAATAGACTTCCACTGTTTCTAGAGGCTCAGTGTTTGTGTAGTGACTCCATGAAAAAAAACCTTCTATATTCTGGCTACTTCCACTGCTTCACTGGAAGGAGCACTGCTGCTCTACAAGTATATATGGCCTTATGTCAGAGTAGGTGCATCTCTGACTCACCTCTTACCCCTTAGCCACAGCATAGGATCAGTCCATTATATCCTCTACTGATTTTTCAAAACCATTGGAATGTATGAAGGACTGAAATGGCCAGGTTTTCTCTAAACTTTAGTGAGCATATGTAACACAGAAGAAGATACTGGTGAGACAGTGTATTTGATTTTAACTAGGTTTTGCTGCCAGACACATGAAGTATATGAATGGAAAAAATAAACTTTACAGTAGTTCAGCAGAATCATCTCAGCTTCTTTAGGGAATATGAGGCCACTCAAAAATAAACACTGTAATCATCAACAGGTTGTTATTTCCCTCCTGCTTTCTTATGTTCGTCTATCTATAATCCTTCTCCACTGACTCCAGCCCATTCCAGATGGAGCACTGCCCTCGACATTTTCACTTGTGTCTAATTTAGTCAGACATATACACAAACACAAGGCTGAAGTCAGATCTCATTTACACTAGTGTAAATCTGTAGCTGGATTTGGAACAGCTGTAAAGGCACCAGTTGAGTTATTCTAAATGTACAGTGGTGTTATCAGGCCTGTTACATCAGTGCTACTATCTCTTCAAACATACAGTATTTTAAATATGCAGGGCTTAATATAAATGACTGCAGAAACAATTAACTATTTCAAAGGCAGCTGGTGTTTTTCCATGATATAAATGGGAACTTTTAATACTAAATACCATATTCAAAATATTTCTTACGTGTGACAGAGAAAGATATATATATATTTAACAGAATCTCGTCACAAAAACATATTACAGAAAGAATGTCAGCTGATAGGAATTATGCTTTGCATGTATTTTGTGTGTTATCTATGCTCTAAAAGATCCCAAAGAGATTCTGAAACTGTATCTTTCAGGACTGCTTCAGGCATCGTAAAAATGCATCCATCCTGAGGTTGAATTTATTATCAACTTAATGTTGCTACGCTAGCCAATGAGGTTTTCAGGAGCAGAAATAATATGTACCTCGGAAAAAGAAAACTAACATACAATATAAGTTACTTGAGATGGAATTTTTCCTAGGCCACAGGGCAAACACCTTCATCCTTAAATGTGGGGCCAGAGAATCTCTGATGACCACAACGTTTTGCTTTTCCGCTTCATCTGAAGGACCAGCAGCACTGAAGTGGTGCAGGACTGACTCAGCAGTGAAAATGCCACCCACTGAGACAAGAACACCACTTCCTTCAAAGAAAACCTGGGTTTTCTTTGGAGGTCTCCCATAAAAACCTTGAATATATCAATGTTCTGAACAGATTTTTCTTTTTCTTTCAGAATTTGGACATTTATTTTACAGCGGATCAAATTACAGGATATTACAAAAAACCGGTACCAATACAAGGATGAGCAAATGTTGCTGAATAGTACTTCCTTTTAAAGGAAAAAAAAGAGCATTCTCTTTTATTTTTATAGTGCTGTAATTGTTTTATCCTTTGGTAAGAATGCCCAAATCAATATATTTTTTTAAAAAATGGTGAATTATAATAGAGGTTAGATCTCTGAAACTCTAGCCTCCTGCTTCTTTGCAGGACGGAGGCCTTAAATAGCAACAAAGCAATAACCATCAACTGCCTGTTCTGCTGATAGAGTCAAGTTTTCACCAAGGGGAATGAGAAGGAAGTCTCTCTCCACTAAGTTCAGGATGAGCAAGCACTATTTGAGAAGAAAAATTGGCCTGTGATTTTAACCATGGAAACAGACGATTCAAACGATGAAGACTTTCATACTTAAGATGGTTTTTTAAATTTTTTTTTTCCTGCTTAGACCAACAATTTATATAAGTTCTATTATTTGCCAGAAACATTACTGGAAATTTTATCTATATTTAAACAGCTGCTAAAATCTCTAGACTGTGATATGCATTTGTCTGCTTCCCAAAGTGTCATCTACTAGGAACAAAGAACAGGGTTTTGTTTTCCCATGGAAAATCATACAGGAGTGGTAGGATTCAGATAGAAACTTTGCAGGTTTAAACTTGCAGGTAACTAAACACTAGCCAGAAGAAAAGAATGACAGAGTATAGCCAGGAGTTGTCTGGGGGAGATGGATGAACCTCCAGAACTACACGATAATCCTAGAAAGCTGGTCCTGCAAGCAACTCTTTTTTTCCTGAAATGTGTCTTCAAAATTCATACTACTCCTATCACTTTGTCCTTCTCTTGGGAGGTGTAAAACACCTCTCCCAAAAGGACAGGACCAGGTATGACAGGATTAGCTAACATTAGTTAGATTTTTGTAAAGATTTTTGAGAATTTAGGAAGCACTATTACCAGAAAAGGTAATTCTAAATTTCCATTACTGCAAATTGTACCATCATGGAGGCAAAAGATTAACCTTTTTATTTATGATGATCCAAGGGTTCAGTTGCTACTACATACCCCAAGAATCTATAATTTAGCTCCCACTTCTGTTACTAACTTCCTGCATGGGCTTTGTTAATTCACTTTTCTATAGTTCTCCCTCTACAAAAAGTTGAATGATAGTAATTACCAGACTAATTGGGGTGCTATAAGAAGGAAAAATCCAAGCAAGGTATAATGTACTCAGGATGGATTTTAAATTTAATATAGGCAGAGAGATCTTCACACCTGCAAAAACTGGCATGGAGGCTGCCCTCCATATCCAAGTTAAATTAACAACATAATGATTAGTTTCAGTACTATCCTTGGGAAGGAAGAAAACTTGATAAACAGCAGCTTCTAGTTCTTATCACTGCTTTAGAAAGCAGAAGTGGCAGAGGCAGGTTCAAGACCTACTCAGAAAAAAAATTTATTAGAACTGAGTACAGAGTTTACAGAGGTACTAGAAAATTCATGGTTGAGAAAGTAAAATAGAAAGAAAAAAAATCTTTATTCAGAAACTAAGTGCTATTGGTGAAAATTTCAGCTTCCTCCAGAAGGAACTAAAACATGTTTTAAATGTTAAGGTTTTTCATTGTAAAACTGGATTTCTTTTTTTGGACAAAATTATTGTTTTGTAAAGAATTGCTATACGGGCCTGCCAAAGCCCCACAGTCTGAAATCTTCAAACCTTTAATGACATGGTATTCCCACACAGAGAATTCTGTGGGCTACAAAAGAGTTTCTGCCTGAGTCTCCTAATTCTGCAGGAGAGCTGGACAAATACAGCAAGATTTCAGCCCATTTAATTTATTCCAAGACTCAGTGGAGGTGGGAATGAAGGACATGGTGAACATGTGCATGACCAGTATGGTCCTACTTGGTCAAGGCTTAGCTGTGGGTTTTGACTAGTTTTGGTGTCTCTCTCCAGTGTTATAAATCATGGTGCAGACCAGTCTGTTGTGCTCTGCCATCTGAGATTACTCACCCCATACCAGAGCTGCGGAGGTGGAGCGGACAATGGGTGGTCATGCATTCCCTTCCTCTGACTCTGCGGCAAAGGTGGTAACCTCCAACGGAGGAAAGGCAATAAATAGCTTGGGAGTACTCACATCTCCAGATACCACAGCTGTTTCCTCAGACAGCCCCTGTCAGAGTCCCACAGAGCCATGTTACATACCAGAAAGGGAACTTTTCCAATTGGGCATCCCAAACCCAGAGCAGTCTGAAGGACTGTGTTTGTTTTAAAGAGCTGCCCTCCTTTGTGACTCATCACTTCACAGGGTTTTGCAACCTGGACTCAGGTAGCGTTCTGGGGACTGTGTTCCTGAGAAGAAGTTAAAGCTTTATGGACTATAAGAAAGCTGGGGAGGGACTTTTTAGGATATCAGGTAGTGATAGGACTAGGGGGAATGGAATAAAGCTGGAAGTGGGGAGATTCAGGATGGACATGAGGAAGAAGCTCTTCACCATGAGAGTGGTGAGAGCCTGGAATGGGTTGTCCAGGGAGGTGCTTGAGGTCCCATCCCTGGAGGTGTTTGCAGCCAGGCTGGATGAGGCTCTGGCCAGCCTGATCTAGTGTGAGGTGTCCCTGCCTGTGGCAGGGGGGTTGGAACTGGATGATCCTTGTGGTCCCTTCCAACCCTGACTGATTCTATGATTCTATGACTTCTGGCTATCTGAGAAAAATTCGCAGAAGTAGGTAACATGCCAACTTTATTTTTTTGTTTCTAACACACTCAGTTGATGAAGAAGGAAGAACCACACTGGATCTCTAGCTGATGAGTTGAAATCCAAGGGTGCACAAGCACCAAATCCTGCCATTCTGGAGGCCTGGACACATTACAGACCAAATCTGAAACTATTATGCTGAGAGATGAAACAATAGCATTTCCTATTGACAATACTGTGTTTTCCCAAATCAAACTCATTTACTTCTTCCATTGTCTTGGCTAACTTCTAAGCCTTTTTCAGTGATCAGCCTGCTGTGACAGTAGCGAGACCTCTTTCCTGAGTTTTGCAGAATATTTAAAATGCAGTAGGACAATCTATGGGGAACGTAGAGAGTGTTACATGAAATAATAAGAGAATATTTCAGGCTCTCTAACATTTATTTTATGTTTGAATACGGAAATTCAGCTTCAAGAAAAAAAAATCAGAAGCTGAGTGTGCTAAAGAAATCAGAGACTGCAACAAGACTGACGAAATTAACCCAAAATCCACATGGCTTTGCCTCTTTCAATTGGTGTATTAAAACAAAATACCTGGCAAAGAGATCATGACTGATGTCAGTGGACCTGGGCTTTTAACATGGTACTTACCCTAGCAAAAAGGACCAGCAATGTCCTACCTATGCAAGATTTCAGTGATAATCGGTATTGCTACAAGATCCTTTCCATGAAGAGGTCAGTGGGCATATAAAGAATGAATATATATAAGAATTTCTCCAGTTCAGAAGTGCACAATTTTGTTCCAATACCTACAAAGAAATTCACAGTCCTAAGGTTTGCCTGTAGTTTTGCTACGAGGCAAAACTTTCCAGCAAAGTGCAGCAAAGCTCACTTACATCGATTCCAAATTTTGGCAGGATTCCTGTTTCTGCCTGGAGTATGCTAGATCACAAGACCCCAGAATAAAATTGCAGTAGCAGGAATGGGTGAGTCCTTCTTTTATTCCTGTCACTCAATTGGTCATGGAGATCAGTAGGAAGCAGACTTAACTGCAGAATGTTTAGTCAGCTCTTTTGCTCCATCATTCTCCATGAAGGAGGAGGTGGAATTAAGAACATTTCTCTCAAGAAAAAGACTGTATAGAAGGAGTAGGAGGATTTCTCAGACGCCCTAATAGGAAGGGAATGAAAAATTTAATCTGTGGGAGAGACAAGAGAGGTTTCTATAACTCTTGGGGATCCAGTGTTACACCTCAAGTCCAAGATCAGAAATATCTTACTTCTGTCCTGGCTACAGCTGTGAATCCCTCATGAGCATTACTATCAGCCTACTAAACAAAGTCCTTACTACTAATGCAGATGAATTCAGAATTGCCAAATCTAGTTATCTACAGAGAAGCCTAACAGTTCAAGGGTTCTGATAGTGAAGCCACATAGGCAGAAGCCCCTTTACCTGCTAGCACTTGAAAGCTGTAAATGAAGACATATCTGAGGCAGAGAAATGAGAGTACACCTCTATAAGCATCCTTTAGAACAGAAGCATATTTTAAAGTGATAGAGTAGGAAAATGGTCCACAAGGAGTTGTCCCCCTTAGCCACATTGCTTTGAGCTTACACTCAGACTGTAAAGAGCAATCCACACCCTGCTGCAATTCCCTTGCTGAGAGGAAGAGCCTTATGACAGGAAAGAGCTGCGGAATAGGTCCAATTTAGGGATTTAGGGACATAGAAAGCTCGATTTGGCAATCTTACTTACTATTTAGGCACCTGACTTCCAGAGTGGAATTCACAGTGTGTTAGCATCTGAAGCTTCCTATGCAGGACAGTGGAAGAATTCGCTACTACAGAAGAAGATGCAAATCTAGCAGTATGTGATGAAGTTGAGAGTGACCCAGAGCAAGCAAAAGGGGTTTTAGAAATCCTACCCTTCATCAGAAGTTTTGTAGCTTACCCAGGGGTGCAGAGACACCTTTGCTCAGCTTCCCATGTTCTATGAAGTTATAGCTAGGTTAAACCTCTGCACTTTCCTGTAGTATTTTGGTTTTGTCCATTACCAAATGAAACTTTTATCAGGTCAGAGAAACAAAACTCAGAGCTTTGTGGCTTGTTACAGCATTTTTGTGAGGGAAGAGCGTGACGAAATCTGATTTCTGTTCCAGAGCTCGTGTTTGCACTTAACGTTGAATAACGTCTCAACAAAACGCAGAAAGAATCCTTTAAGAAAGGAATTAAACTGAAGTCTCTGTCCCTTTAATAACACAAACCCACCAGCAATATTTTCTGAATCTCTTTTTTTGATAAGTTTGATCATATACTTGCTCATTGCATCAGGAATTGCCTGCCAGGGGTATTTTGTTCATGGAGGACTGAGAGTTCCTGGAACTTTTGCAATTGACAATGGGAAAACATTCTCCATTATAGCTCAGACTGGGTTAATACTGGCCCCTTGGAATCTTCAAGATCAAACAGTAAGATCCCTTGCAAAATTCATGTGCCTCTGGATGAGGCTTTTGGATCAACGACTTAAGTTGCCATATCTTAAAGTTTATGTTTAGTCACTTCTGTGAAACACTTTCAGATATAGGATGGAAAATACTGAGGATAATGATGAATTTTTATTCATGAGTTAAACAATGCATGTGGGTTGTGAGAAAATTTACATCTGAGAAGGCAAGCCTCTTTTCACATAGGTTACAAAAATACAGTTTAAATGCTAAGGCACACACTGGTAACTGCTGGAGATAAAAGTGTAAAGCTTCCATTTTACTGATGGATGTTTCAACACACTAGAAGTTTGTAATAACCAAGCCTTGGATTATAAGAATGAAAGGAAAAATTATGTGTTTTTATGTTGTTCATGTTATAGCCATGATTCTATTGTAGTAAGCTAAATATACTTTAAACACTATACACTCCATTAGGAACTGCTTTCTTGTCAAGATTTTGATCTCCTTTGAATCAATCTATAGCAGCTGTGTGTTGTTTAAAGTACTCTTATTGACTCTTCTATAATTTGCTTTCTTTGAACAGCCTGTGTGCTGTAACATTTGATCAAAGACATAAACGTATACTTTAACAACCCTAAGTAAAGTGCATGCACATTTTTACAACTCTGCACTGCAAAATGTAATTATAGTTGTCTATAGATCACACAGGATGATACAAATAAATGGGTCTGAGATTCTTTTTAGTGCAAGCCCATTCGATACATCACAGATTTTTTCCTTCAACACTACCGTCTATCATGCAAAAATATTAATGATCTGTGTTTAGAACACAGATGATGCCACTTCTTTTAACAGAATTTTTTACTCCTCCATTAACTGGTAACCATATATAAAAACATTCATAGAAAAGTAAGGAAAACACAACAATCTAAAGCTGTGCATTTATAAATTACTGCATAAAGAAAATGTTGATTGAACCTGTATTTTAAAGGCCATTTTTCTTTTTTTCTTTCTTTTTTTTTTTTTTTTTTTTTTTAATCCAAAGAACAATGGCAATTTAAGATTTATCTACATTCAACAGTTCTGGACTATGAACATTAATTCACAGCTGACCGCCAGACTTGTGATTATTAAAAATGTAGAACAATAAAGCATATGTGTTTGAGGTTTTATAGCCCTGCAAGCTTGGTGACATACATTAATTTCAGCTGTCTGCTACATAAACAAACACACAGAGGCCTCCCTGAATTCAGGGCAAATGGAGTCTAATCAATATGAACTACATAATATATAAAGGATGGATGCAAATTTTATAGTACACAAATAAATAATTAATTTATACCTTCTTACTGTAACAAGGAAGAAAAGTCAGCATATTCTGAAGTTTAACAGAACTTTTGCCAGCACTATGAAAACTGTGGAAAGGAGTCTCGAGAACAGACGGTGTTATGTGTGTGCAGCCCAGGGAAGCAGAGATATGGAGATATTTTGCTCATCCGAAAGAGAAGGCTAAGGTGCTCTGACTTGAACAGAGCATTTAAAACCCCAGATCCTTAGCAGGTGAAGCAGGCAAAAAGCCAGGATGAGAGTTACTTTTAGTATCCCCATCCACTCTGGTGATGGAGTTCCTTTTGCCTCTGCTATTCAGGGAACAGGATTCACTTACTGCCATGCTTTGTGGTGTGGAAAGGAAGTGGATGTTTTTTAATTTCTCTATGTAGATATGGCACTTTTGGGGACATGGTTTAGTGGATATGACGGTGTTGTGTTTAAGGTTCGACTTGATTTTAGAGGTCTTTTTCAATCTTATGGTTCTATAGATGCTATTCATGGTAATAAACCAATTAGATCCAAATTCCGCCACCTTTACGGGCACTGGAACTGCTTCAGGAATAAAGCATTAATTCTGCAGACATTTGCTGGAGCATGCAAATTTCTTCTTGTAGACGGTTTCACTGTCTGAAACAAGACTTCTGTCAACCTTTGAAGAAGACCTATTCTAGTAATGCTTACCCCAAAGGATGACAGAATCTGTAGAAATCAGTGCCTCTGCAAGAAACCGTAACCAGACAGTTTCAAAGTTAGTCAGAAGGCTCCCACTGACCACTTTAAGCTTTAAATCAGGGGATTTAATTAGACTTGAATGGCAGGCTTTACATATCACAGTTTTTTGGCTCTTGATAGTGTAGGGCTCTTTTTACATCTATGAGTAGGGTCTAAGGGTCCACATCTGGAAACACTTACACACTAAAAAAACTTTGCTCACGTGTAGGCATATGAAAAACTGTGCATCACTTGCTGATTTTGCTAGAAACCTGGAGCTGCCTGATCTTCAACTCTGGCTTGACAAAGAGCTGTTGACAGCTCATGGGAGCCCAGTAAAACAAAGAGTCTTAGGGGAAAAGAGCACAAGGAAGGTCAGTCATTTGCACTAAAGACAGTTGTGAGGTAAGAGAATAGGCTTTATTTTCACTTGTGATTATTACTACTGTGTATGAATCCAGGTAAATAACCACATTTTGTATTTACCTTGCAAAACAGGGATGTCTCAATGATGCAGATGAAAAATGGGTTTGCTCACAAAAGCCTTTGTGTCTGGAACATAGTTATAAGTAGTTCACTATCTAGGTTGAAAATGGTAATGCAGAGTAGTGTGTCCTATTTTTCCATGCTTGTAGTGAAGATACAATACGGGAATTCAGCCCTGGTAATTACTAATACACCACACAGACACAATTACACCCTGTGTACTGCATAAAGGAATCACTTGTGGTCTGCCTCCATTACAAAGAGCAGTAGGGGGCCAACACGCAAGAAGACAAAATGCTTTACAAGGAGGAAGGAGACCAGAAGAGTCGATGTACCCAAATACAAGGACCTTGATTCTTTTTGGAGTGATTTAAGTCCCTTTCCATCAATTATCGTCCTTTGTCTCCAGAGTCTTATCACAAGCAGCATTACAGGAACTGAACAAAACAATACTCAGGCTCAAATAACCCTGTGAACTGTGCTGACATTTCCACACCCTGTTGCTGTGTTTGACCAGGTTACTCAGATTTAAAAAAAAAAAAAAAAAAAAAAGAAAAACAAAAAAACCCTCTACACAGAACAACAACAAACATTCCTGTTTTAAATAACATGCTCAGCCCTTCCTGGTGTCTTTTCTGTCTAGCAATTCTGATACCTTGTGCTGCAATACCACAATGGTGATGTGATATAAAAACTTCTGAAGCACAAAACAAGATTGACTTTCTCTGACAGCTTTTCAGATTAAAAGTTCCTGCTTTGTGGGGTTCTCAATAGGTTCATTTTTAAGCTAAATAGATACTTAGATCTTGCTCCTTGCCATTCTCATCTCCTTTACCCTCTAAGTGAAATTTCAGTTTCAGGTAAATGAAGAATTACGAACAAAAAACTTATATATATATATATATATATATATGCAGAATTGCTCTGCAGCTAAAGTTTGATTTTTCAGTGAAATAAATCGTCTGCCTGCTCATTCACTTTTACTTCTCAGAATCAGAGTAATAAATTTTGCTTTCTTATTGTTATGTGAAGTTTTGAGGGCACAATTTAAAGTATGAAATCAATGAAAAGCATCTATTTTTTCATTCATTCACACTGGATATGTGACATTTCATGGTAATTCTTGACAGAACATTGCGGTCATTGCTCATCTGAAAATAAATTAAAAAACATGTGGAAAGTCAAAAAAAAAAAAAAAGAGAAAAAGAAAAAGAAAAAGAAAAGGGAAAAGAAAAAAAAGACCTTAGGAAAGTCAGCTATTTTTGACAGTAAATTAGCTTCTGTGAAACAAAGACTTGTCTTTCAGAAAGTATTTACCATCTATGAGGAAAAAAAAAATATCCTTGGGCTAAAATGTTTATTGGCACCTAGGAGTCTGAAGAGAGCAAGTCAGGCCTGTGGTTTTTTGAGGGCACTTTATCATCTCCTGCATTCTCAAAGGGATCTGTGAATGAATAGGGCTGGATTACTCAGCCTTCTCTTCCACGCCTATTCCTCTCCATTTTCCTTGGCAAGACTGAGAGCCAGGCTATTTTTAGCTAGTCGGTTTTCTATTTTTAGACAAATATCAGTTAAGAGACATTGTTAGGAAAAATTTTAAAAAAGGAAAAACACAAAGGGGGGAGGGGATGAGGCTTCCCATCTCATATTGTGAAGGAAGCCCTTCAACCTGTAACTCCAGGCGTTTCAGCTGCTTCCAATCTTGGAAAAATAAAGAAAATTCAGAGTTCAGGGATTTAAAAATAAACCTAGCCTCTGGCAAACAGACCAAAATACAACAAGCTGTTACTATGTGAAACAGTGACTACAAAAACAAAGAACATTCTCCAATGACTAGATTGGGATAAAACTTTGGAGCTATTAAGTTATAAGAATGTTACACAGACATGAAAGATTTTTCCAGCTTCTCAGCCAGATATATCATGTTCTGGAGAAAGAAACAGTGCTCTGTGGAACAGACCTTGCTCTAAGAAATATAGATTTAAGCTCCCAGTTTGACAAAGAAAAGAACTATGAACAGAGTTTGAAACACAGATATTCTGCACATATCTTTCACCTTGGTCATCATAGTATTTTTACAACTATACAACCAAAACACTGCCTATTATTTTTTAAATTATTATTATTTTTAAGATCAAAAGAATATAAGAAAAATAGCATGAGGGCATGACCAATAGTAAGAAATGCTCCTCGATAAGTAAAAAAGAGGTCACTCAAATGAGAAGCTCACTCAAAATGTACTCCAAAGTAGTTTTTGCTCTATCCTGTGCTTCAAAGTAACTAACTTTGCATCCATTTTAGTTCTCTCTGTCCCTATTCTCTTCCAGATATGGCAAAGCAAGCTATTATATTAGCTGCTTCACTTTTGAGATATATTAGGATTAAAAACTGTGTTTAATTTTAACCAAATCCTTGTCGCAAATAAATCACAGAGGAAACATTTTTATTTTTGTTTGAGAGAAAGTTAAACAAACCCACTCATTTTGCAACTTTCCCTTTGCTGCATTTTTCACATATTGGACTAATTTGAGTTATATTAGAAAAAGGAAAAAAGTCAGCATTTGACCCTTTTTCTTCTTTAGGCTGAAAAGCATCAAGAGTCTATCACTTATTAGATGCACAGCAAGAAGATGCTGTCATTACCAAGGAGAGCTTAATGGCCTGTGAATGAAAAAATAAAAAGTCAAAAATCTCATGTGGATAAATTGAGAAAAAGAGTAACTTACTTTTGGATGTAGTAAAGGGACTAATTTGGAGAGTCCCACGGACTGGAACAGCAGTCCCATTGGGGGACTACATTGGACAGACCAGAATTGTCTTCTATAATTTTCCAGCTTTGAAATTTTTCTTGTGGTCTTGTAATAGGTAATATTTACATAAAGCCCAAACTGATGGAATAATAAAATTAGGTAAGATGATCAGTTTTTGTTTGAAAAACAAAACCAAGATGTGTTTCTAAATTATTTGCTTGAAAAAATGAAATTCAGATTGATAAAGTTGAGGGGTTTTTTAGTATTTCTGAGAATGTGCTATTTTCACCTCGAAGACCTCTTTTTTGTACTAACCATGGTTAGGGAAAACACAGAAAAAAACTCACATGAGGATATTAGGTTACAAACACATTTTCCAAAGGCTCGAAACTCAAAAAAGCAAACAAAGACCAAAGGAATATTACAAAAATGCTGAAGATCTTGAAGTCAGTCCCATGATTTTGTCACACATGAGGTTAGCAATAATGGTTTGGCTCATATTTACTAAAAATGAAACAAGAAGTAAGCATTTAAAAAGCCTAAATCATCACCCAAAGGAAATTCTTTGGTCGGTTGACCCTGTCCAATCATCTCATGGCCTGTGGAAACTGGTTAACAGTAGCTGTTTTTTTAACAAGCTGGTCTTCAACCATTGTCAAAGGAAATCAATAATGCTATCCCCATTTTACAAATAGGGAAACTGAAGCTTTAGGAGGAAATGTGACTTGTCCAAGGTCACTCAACAGTATTTGGCAACGCTAATAATAAAATCTGAGCCTCATGAGTCCTAGTCCAGGGCAGTATCCAATAGACTGTACTGTCTTTAGATCACCCTGAATAACCTTTCTTACATACAGGCTTACTTTCTATAATGTCCCAGATCTTCAGCCCATGGTATCTGAAATAATTCCCCTGATTTCAAGAGCTGAGGAGCTTGAAGTGTATTTCACAGCTTGTTTATATGCAGTATTATATTGACAAGAGAAGAAAATACACTTATTGCATTAAACAAGATACAACAGTTGCCTTACTTTTCCTAAAAAGAGCACATCTGGAGAGTTATATGGGCTTATTTACTACAAATATACAGATCAGAGTCTTAATTGATATGAAGAGTCTTTCAGAATCTAATTAACCTCCCAGCTAGTCATTAGCTCTGTGACCTTTAGAAATAATTGACAGAAGGAATGGTTTTCCCTCTTCATCTCATTCAGAACTTCCACACCAAGTGACTAATCCTACATGTGCTATAGGACTCACAGCACACCTGTCAGAACTGATGGGGTAACATGCGGTAGGTTCATCAGCAAAAAAGGACTGTGGCATTCTTCTGTTGCATTCTTCTCAGTCAGGCACAATATACTACCCACCTAGTGTGTCACATGCATACAGGTTCTGCTGCCTGACTGCCATCTTCATCAACTCCAATCTCCCAATGTGCTAAAGCTGTACTAAGTTTTAAGTCTCAAGTACATCAAGCCTGTATGAGATTTAGTAGTATTTATTTTCTGTTGCTGGGTCATAATAAAAACAACTTAATTTTCATTTCAAGCTAGTTCTTCTACAGAACTGTGAAAATATTCATTGCTATTTATCATTAGCTACATGTTTGCAAATTTATTTATTTTTTTTCTTTTTAGAGTAAAATGCTTTTTGAAGATGTAATAACACACACACACAAAGTTCTGAATTCCACCAGCCTGCAGGACTTCGTATTACCTTTCCTCCTTACATCTTAACGTTAAGGTCTATCAAGAGTGGTCAAACATAAGGGATGTGTAATCTGCAGGGAAAATTTTACATGTCCACAAGCTCACTCCTTTCTATGTTTGGAAATGATGCAAATGGCACTCATCTCTCTTGCTACGTTCACTTCTTTCTCCCTCACTAAATACCGGAGTCCACCAAGGAAGGGAAAATGCTCTACGGATGGTCAATTCATGATGAGTTACAAGAGCAACAAAGATGTATGACTTTGTGCAAAACAAGTTAAGACTAGATTGTGATTATCTAGGAAAGAATATATAATTTGCACATCATTTAAAAATTGGTTGTATGACTGAAAAACAGAAATGCTTTTATTCCCCATGGCCAACCAGCAAACCCTGAGATAATTCAAGTCTTCTAGACCAGCTCAGTTTAATTCTTGATGAAGTTCTTCGGTATTACTAAAAGCAAGAGTTCACCCAATGTGAGTTTCTCCCCAAAGGAGAGGGAGTGTTAAGTGTACTGGAAAAGCAATGCCTAACAGGCAAACTGAAGGAGCAGCTGGTGAGACAGGAAACACAGGAGAGCACAACAGAGTAACAATCTCAGGGGCAAGAATATAGAAAAAGAAGTATGTTGTGGAGTGCAATTGGCAAGAGATTAAGAAGGATGAAACTGGATGAAGGATGAGTTGAAGATGAGGAGACCCTCAGAAGTGGTGAAAAGACAGTCCTTTGTACATTTTTTTGATGGAAATGATTGATCTATCTTATATGTAGAATCATGTCACTGTACCACAATCATCTTATTTTGCTACCTATTCTTACTGTGCCTTGTCTGACCTAGGGCTGCAAATACTCTGGAGTAGGACCTGTTGTGCAAAAGTGAGTTGAGAGGTGGGTGAAAGGACACAGTATGCAAAAGACCCCCACAGAGTAAGAGAATGTGTAAGTGAGAAGACAAACCAGGATAAGGCTTTATTGAAACAGAAAAATGTGACAGTGTATTGCAGAAGCTGACATCTTCCTATATGTAACAGTCTATGTTGAAGATCCTGAACTCCTTCTAAGTGTTAAAAAAATAAAAGAAAAAAAGAGTAGTTGAAACCAGATGCCAGTAAAGGATAAAGCCAAAGGCAGATTGCAAGACAGATATTTCAGAAGAGCAAAAAGACACTGAGGTCATGGAAGAGTTTCTTGCAAGACAAGAGGCAGCTGCAATGATCAGACAAATGTGTGTTCATGCATGTAAAGCAGCAGTTTTAAGTAATGAATTTTACAACATTCAGGGAAGATTTGGTGGGTGATCAGCATTGATAACACAGAAATTCGGTTAGCAAAAAGAAAAATGGAGGAAGTTTGTTTTGTTCCTCTTTTTTTCTCTAACAGTGATTAGTGATATGGCAGAGGGGAACTGAGTAGATGGATGTTATGTTGGCCAGAACACAGAAGATATGCTTAATGGCATAAATTTGAAAGGACTAACCCAGTAGGAGAAACAGAGTTAAAGGCAGTGACCACTGAATCATCAGAGGAAGATAAGCTAGTTGGAGAAAGAGGGACAATAAGAGCAGCAGGGTCAAAGAAATTGATGGATTGTACTCTTAAAAAGAGCTGAAAGATGAAGCGGTTAGTGATTTGTGGAGGAATGATTTATGTGCACACAGAGCAAGGATCAGCGTATTAGACTCAGTATCTCAGAAAGAGAATCAAAACCAGGACTCAGTAAAAATTCACTAGAGGTCTGCTGAAGCTGAGACAGTAGCTGATGCACTGACATGAAAGATGTGACGAGGAAGAAGGGACAGAGAGAAAGAAAACAGGCAGGAAGTTTCACCTTAAATCAGCAAAGGCTTGATGACTTGGCTGAAGAACCACAGCAGACTTCTGCAATATGCTTAGGGTTGTAACTGCAGTCGCAGCCAAGACGCAAAACATTTCCCTGTATTCTTACCCTGAATTATGTCCTCTGCAATCTAAGGGTGATGTCCTCTCTGTGCTCCTAAGCAGTGGGCTTAGAGTGCTTTGGCACTGGATTCTCATTCCTCACAGTAGTGTGGCAGTGAAATATCACTGAACTAAGTGATGCTACATCCACTTCTGTTTTACTGAAACAGGGAGAGGATTTGGCCTCATTTTAAATAAATGTATAAAATGCATAATGCACGTACTTCTCTGATGTAAGATTCTGACATTTACTCTTCCCCATTTCCTCACTGCCATAAGAAATCTATAGCCTAACCCTGAGCAACTGTGCTGATAATGTTAAACAACAATCTCATAAGGTAAGTTTTGTTCTGATAGAGTGGGTAGAAACTGGGTGTATTGACAAACTTCAAAGTGTAGATTGGAACTCTAGTTGTAAAAATACTATTTTTGTAGCAGAGACTGTTTACCAAATGCCACAGGATTTTGCAATGAGGGAAAACATAATCCCATTTTAAGGCAAAGAATTACAAATCCTCTACTAATTATGTAACAGGATTTTAAATGATAGTTGCTGAATATATTGTTGTTGATATTTACATACAGCACATGGAAGCTAGCATAAAGATGAAATTAATATTTTTAAATTTTTTTTCTTAGTGTCAGAGGAACCCTGAAGAGGTTCTGCTATTCTTTAAAATAAGTTACTATATCCAGCAACCAACACTCACTTTTTAACTGAAGCAAAACTGAATGAATGGCTGTGGTGTGAGTGGTTTGGCGGGTGAAGACATAAAGGCTTCAGTTTTAAGGATCCAGTTAACTCTAAACAGAAGTCTCAGAATGAACGTTTTTTTCCCCCCAGAAGTAGTAGATACAGTAAAACCTCAACACAAATTTTTGTTAAGACTCACAGTAATTGTCACTCTTGCTTAAAATGGGTAAATTTGAGTGCTGATGCAAATATTTTCTCCTTCATGAGTGACTTTTAGTTACCACTGTATGTTATATTTACTGATTAATGACTGAAACATGTTCATCTAGCAGATAAATTTATGATCTAAAGAACTCAGGTATAAAAATTGTATGTTAATCAACTCCATTTTGAACGAGGCAACTGGAAAAGACCACCTAAATTATATTTATTACATGCAAATACAGTCACTATGCATGGAAAGAGAGCACAAGCTATTTGTTTAAATCATTAAACTAAAAGAGCTCAAAGAATCACAGAACTTTACAGTTCTTTTAATGTTAACTATGCCATTGTACATCATGGCAGATGTAATCAGGTCCTATACCTATAAGTTAGGCAGGAGCAAATTGCTTTATTTGCAGTAATGCAAGTATTAAAAGCAAAGTAAAATAAATTTTCTACTCAAAAAAGCAGCATAATGTTTGTTAGATACATGCCACATGGTGCCTTCTGATACCTCAAGTAACAAATTATGGCCTGGAGACTCATTCCTTCAGAAATGCAAAAATATAATTAATCCCAGTAATTAAAGTGAAAACATCTCCTTAATAAAATTAACAGCATTAGCCAGACCTACATGAAAATTCATGTAATTTTTCCATTTGAATAGCAGCAGTTTAACTTAAAAGTAATTAACTACATATTAGAGACCTACTCTTTTGAGTTTCTTTAAATAGAGAGTGCTCAAGGAAGTTAGACCATGTTCTAATAACTGATTAACACAGTTTTACTACAATAAAAAAGTAGCTAAACAGTTAACATTATGCTGGATGTGAACAGAAATTGGATTCTAAATTAAAGACCTTTATATGGTTGACAGTTATATTTCAAATTTTCATAAGTCTACCTAAAAAAGTTTTCTTTCTGTGCAGAAATTTGTGAGCACAGCTATGCCATTTTCTTCTGCTGAAATATAGTTATTGAACAGTCATTTAGTTGAAAATTATCAGATTTAATAATACTGTCTGATTCTCAGCTGCTGTTGATTGCTCTGGAAGAACAAGATTAAAAACTTGTAAGTGTGAAATCTAGCTGTCTGAAAGCAAAAAAAAAAATGGACTCCTTACAAGGAAAATATGTGTAATGTAGTCAGTTTAACTGATCAATTTAAATATTTAAAAGTGTGGCAGATTTATATTCTGCACCTAAAAATACATCCCAACTACGCTAAGAGTGAAGCCATTTCTCATACTGCATACTTTCATGGGCTCTGCTCCTCTATCACAGTTACAGTGATGTTAATTACCAAGTAAAGGCATGATAATATGAAACCCTTATTCAAAGCCTGTACCCTGCACAGGTACTCCTTTGATCCTGGAATGGAGCTGGCATTGGTGTGGCTCGAGTACTTTGCATTCCAGGCAGAATGCTTTAAAACGTAACATTAAACCAACCAGGTGACTGAAATCAGAGCTGACAGAATACATCAGAACACTATAAACAAGATCCTTGTTTGGCCTTTACTGCCCATTGTTAAGTTACTCAGTTTAAATCATCTTTATTTTAATTACCTACTTTTATTTGGCTCCTTATAGAGGAGTGAAAAGAGATGCCCACCGAATTTTGAGTATAGACAGAAAATTACACATGTACGAAACTGCCTATCAGCCTGTCCAAACTGGCCCATGATTTTTGAAGGATAAGGACTTTGCTCATCCAAAGAGTGCTTTTCCTGAAAATCTCAAATCAAAATAGATGCAAAATCAAACTTTACATTTTCACTCAGGTTTCTTGAAAAACCATAGTTCTCATTATCAAAAGTATTCATTCATTGTGAAGCAATAGATCGCTAACTACTGGCTTACTCACCTATTCCCACAAGAAATCCTGCAGGAAGAAGTAAAGATATCACAGGAAACTTTTCCTGCTAAGAATATTCTGGCTTCTTGCCACTAAAAGAGGACAGAGTATTATTTTGGGGACAGAATTTAAATTCTGCTGGACAGGACATGAGCTTACCAGAGCTAGGTGACAGGAAAGGCTTCATGTCTCCAGAAGGGATTTGAAGTAAGAGAGGAAAATAGATGATGGAGAGGAGGAAGAAATTATGCACTGTCCTCTTAGTCTTAACTCACATAAATTTTTGTTCTGCTGTCAGAACCTCATCCTCTCCTAATGGGAGAGAAAATCTGTTGGGAAGTCAGGAGGGAAACAAATCCGTATCAACCTATATGCTGACGTAAGGATAGACAGAAAAATGATATATGTATTCCTGGGTTGCAGTCTTTGCCAATCTATGGTGGGGTGACTGTGACAGCCTGTAACAAGTGTAATGATGTTTATTATCTCATATTTTTTTTCTACATCAAAAACACTTTCTATGTCATTCACACACTTACTTTCTTCCACTGATAGGCTCAAATACATGACTAATCCTGATGGAGATTCCAAAATCACTAAAGTCTCTTTTGAGACAACAGCCAGATAATTTAAAAAAATCTGAAGCAAACCCCTTGAAAAAGATCTGAAGTATGCTATGCCTATAGGCCAAGGTATTCAGCAGACTTTCAAAAAGCCTTTGACACTGTTCCCCACAGGAATTCTCATGGACAAAGTGGCACAGGCTCTGCTGGATAAAGCACTGGCTGAGTGAACAGGCCCAGAGAGTGGTGGTCAGTGGAGTTAAATCCAGATGATGGCCAGTCAGAAGTGGTGTTCCCCAGGGCTCAGTGTTGGGACCACTTCTGTTTAACATCTTTATTGATGACCTTGATGAAGACATAGAGTGTGTCATCAGCGAGTTTGCAGATGACACCAAGTTAGGTGGGGTGTTGTTCTGCACCAGGGTAGGGAGGCCCTACAGAGGGACTTGGATAGATTGGATCCATAGCCAGTGTTAACAGGATGAGCTTCAACAAGGCCAAATGCCAGGTCCTGCACTTGGGTCACAACAACCCCAAACAATGCTACAGGCTTGGGGCAGTGTGGCTGGAAAGCTGTCTGGCAGAAAGGGACCTCGGGGTTCTAATTGACAAGCAACTGAATATGAACCAGCAGTGTGCCCAAGTGGCCAAGAAAGCCAATGACATCCTGGCTTGGATCAGAAATGCTGTGCCCAGCAGGAGTAGGGAGGTGATTGTCCCCTGGTACTCAGCTCTGGTGAGGCCACACCTCAAGTATTGTGTCCAATTCTGAGCACCTGAATACAGGAGAGATGTGGAGGTGCTGGAGCCAGTGCAGAGGAGGGCAAGGAAGCTGTGAAGGGCCTGGAGAATAAATTTTATGAAGAGTGACTGAAGGAGCTGGGGGTGGTTAGTTTGGAGAAGAGGAGGCTGAGGGGAGACCTCATTGCTGTCTACAACTACCTGAAAGGACATTGCAGAGAGGCTGGTGCTGGTCTCTTCTCCCAGGTAATTAGTGATAGAACAAGAGGGAATGGCCTCAAGCTGTGACTGGGTAGGTTTAGACTGGATGTGTAAAGAGTGGTCAGGCATTGGAATGTGCTGCCCAGGGAGGTGGTTGAGTCACTACCCCTGAATGTGTTTAAGGGATGTTTGGATGTGGTGCTTGGGCATACAGTTCAGTTTGAACCTTGTAGAGTAGGGTTATCGGTTGGACTTGGTGATCCTGAGGGTCTTTTACAACCTGAATGTTTCTGTGATTCTGTGACTTACAAATAAATTTTCACTGTTTAAAAGACAAGACATCATCCTTCCAATTCTTTTTAAAATGGCACCATTAGGTGATTAACCACTTAAGTGCTTTGAAAACAGGAGTAGCACAAGTCACTTTACTCTTTTTTTTTAGATATCACTCTGAGAATTTCACCAAAATCACTGAACGTTCCATTTGGTTTGCATAGTTTGAATCCTAATGTAAGTATGAAGTAAACTGACTTTTCTGCAAATATTAGAAGCCTAAAATTGAAAATCTTACATGTTAATTAATAATTTTCAGTAATTGTAAGTAAAACTTGCCCTATATAATTTAAAAAAAATTACATGGTTTCTCTAGCATTCTGACAGCATTGCATTGATGCTGTTATTATTATGTGATTATTTGATACGGTTATTACTACATTTTAATTGTGATTACTGTATTATGGTAACAGCATAACTGAAACATTTACTACCGTGCATCTAATAAGTAAACATATTACTAAACTTCTTTTCTCAGTAAATAATAAAAAAGCTAAATGAATCAGTGTAATGCCTTAAAGAAGTGATTCTAAAACTTTTTCTTCCATATCTTTAACAAGTTATGTTTTAGTTCATCCTGGATGGAGTGCACTATAATTTTTGGGTTGAGGAAACAAGGAACACAATGTTTTCCAGAAAGCATGTCACCAGGAGGGACCAGGAGACAAGGGGGAAATTGAGTTGGGAGGTAATGGTCAAGATGTATAGAGGACTAATGAGAGAAAGGGACAAAGCAGCACAGAAAGTTGGGTAACGGGGACCCAGTGATCACATCGCAGCAGTTTCTGATGACCTTCTGAGACTCAGTAAGAGAAAATTTAAAGCTCACAAAAGATATATTCCCTCCAGTCTCTGCTGAACCCTCCCACCCCTACACCAGCATTTTCTTGTCCCTGTTCTGCTTTCCTACTGCTAAGTCACCTCCAGGCTATGTTCTAAAATCCCTGAAAAAAATTGGCCAGACCTCTCACTTTAAGTACCTCCTTCTCAGAGCAAAGTGAAAAAAGAATCCTCACAGAACACAAAATCTTACCTCAACAATATCCGAATTCGTTCGACTCTCATGTGGCTCATTGTACTCGGTGTATTTCAGCAACACTTTGTCCATGTCAGTGCTGGCATACTGGAACAGTTTGTTGGTGCTGTTGAAGATGATCAGAGCAATCTCACAGTCACACAGAACACTCAGCTCATAAGCCTTCTTCATTAACCCAAATTTCCTCTTCGTAAATGTCACCTGGAAAAAACAGAAAATAAGGTCCACCAAAAATCCTAATCTGGTCTGAGCAGTCCTTTTTTTTTTTTTTAATACAATGTGTGACTGCTGTAATCTTTGAACTTTGTAAGTTCAGAAGGCAAATCCATATAGTTCCAAAATAGAATACATGTGTATGTGTTGCATGAAGAAATATACCTAATTCTCACTGCTCAAAACTCGAGGTACGGGTAGAGAGCATGGGACATTTTCATTAAGTAGTGCTATGAATTGATGACACTGCATCTTTCTCTCACAGTTTAATTCATACACTCTTTATATGGTATGCATTTTCTCAGCAATATTTAAAAACTGCATCTCAGATTTGTAGATGTAAACAGTTTTAACACATGCAGTCAGTTCTTATTTCTGTGATTGACTTTGATTCCATCCCACCCAACTTCCCCTACATTTTTAGTGAATTATTTCATACCAGATTTAAGTTGTCTAAAAGAGAGACATTGTTCATATAAACACAATCACAATAGTTCTGAAGAAATATCTAATGCTAAAAATGCAAACACTTATGTGAGAAATGAGAATTATAAAGCATGAATGAGGGAAAAACAGTGGCTGGCTGGCCAGAGGTCTTTTCTAAACACAGACGCAGGATATTTTATTCGGTTTCAAATTAGATGCTTAGAAATACCAAGTGGCA
The DNA here is from genome assembly GCF_027791375.1 of Indicator indicator. Taxonomy (NCBI): domain Eukaryota; kingdom Metazoa; phylum Chordata; class Aves; order Piciformes; family Indicatoridae; genus Indicator; species Indicator indicator. Next base: position 2,964,847 of record NC_072053.1, on the reverse strand, counting down.
TTTTTTACTACAAAGGACTTTGGGTCATGTTATATAGGTAAAAACAGAGATGCGCTTTTCAGTTCTCAGTAAGCCACCTAATGCCCTGACATGATGCAAAACCTAGGCAATATGAAAAATATTGTTACTGTCTACAAATCCATAATTTTCTACAGGGACTGTATTGACAGTGAAAGACCTGCACATCAAGTAAATTACTTTCTTCCCCTCCCTTTTCCCTTCTTCTTTGTGCTAGTTTACAAGTTCCAGTAAGACACATGACTCAGAATAAGAAACTACAATGAGCTGTTTAGGCTAATTTTATGGCTGAATTTTGCTCCTTCTTCTGTTTCTTCATATATGCAATTCTTATTAAGTGCATACAAGAACAATGATCTTATTTACATCATTTTCTTTAATAATTTTCAGTGATAGGTATTTTTTAAGATGAAAATACTGTTTTGCTAAGCCTATTATTGATCAAATTTAACATGCAGTCAAGGTATTTGATATATCAAGAACAGGAATGCAACCAAGCATATAGGTCTGCCTGACCCTGCACTTGTTACTACCATTACTTAATGGAAGCAACCATAAGCAGTCACACTTCTGCACTTTAATGCTGAGGCAAGAAGACTCTCTACATTGCTCATCTGGCTGCTGTCTTATCTTGTCTCACTCCTAATGCAAGTTAATGCTAACTGCAACCCCAGACTACCTCAAAATCCCAGCACATCAGGCTATGGAAAATGTGACCTTTAAGTATTACTAATCCCTATTTGCTAGTCCATCTCAGAAAGACGAGGCTCTGTGCCAATACTATGAACATCTATTCTCCCAAATGTATACTAAATGTTATTCCTCTTATTGTCATCTCACTCTCTTTAGCCTCTGTCAGCGTACTGTTAGGAAAAGACAGATCGCCACTAAATGCAATTATTCAAGCATTTAAAAAAAACACTCCCCACAGCAGTGATCTCAATTATGCATAATTGATAGCAAGTTCTTTCTAAATTTGCCTGTCTCCATAGCTTTTGATATTTGGAGTGAATAACGAGATAGGTAACAAAACTTCATTCATATTCTGAAAACAAAACCAAAACACCCTAGTTTTTCAAATACTCCTTTAATGGTGTCTCTGACTACAGAAAATTGCAATGCATTTGTTGAAACACATATATATTTAAAAGCATGCTTTAGAAAAAAGTTAAACATACAGAAAATAAAATGTACTAACTCAACATATTTTCCTGCATCTAAAATGCCTTTCAATCAGCTTTGTGACCACAGTGATGTAGGTGGAGTGTCTCTGTATAGTATGGTTTCTGTTGCACAGAAACCTCAGAATTCAGCATATTACAGCTTCTTACCATCAAAGTACACTCCAGTACAGAAATATCTTTAAAGCCACTGTTTGTGTTTACTGTTAGGTGCTCTTCAACATTTAGAATAACCACACAGCTGTGTTGCATAGCACATACTTATTTCATAATACTTATCACTGGAATGATACTGGTTAGAGTTCCTTTTTGTGGAAAGTAAAAAGAAAAAAACACAAAACAAAAAAACAGAAAAAACAGCAAATCATCTAGATCTTTTTCTTCTTTCTTTAAAATATATTAATTGCTCTGCTTGTGTTTTTTTTTTTTTAACCCCCAGATGCTTTTACAAAAGTTTATAGTAGGAGTGAATTTGTATTTTCAAATGTATAGCCAAAGTTCAGTAACTTCAGAAAAGATCAAGAATACTTCAAGGCATTTAAAAGGAAGCAATCTTTTTGCATGCTTTCTTCTATGTGGCTACATAAGGAAGATGAATAAATTTCTCTTCCATATGCTAAAATATTTTTGAAAGCAATATAAGTAGACAGCAGCTCTAATACCATTTCTGGTTCTCAATTTGTTAACCACTTATTATGTTAGCCATGATCACTGACACTAAAACCATCAAATTCATATTGTTTAAGGTAACAGCTAATATTGCAGAAGTTCTACTGAGTGGTGAAAAATAGCTTACATTATTTAAATTAGTCTTTTTTTGTTTATTTGTTTAGGTGGAAGACAGCTGGCAACTCTGTGTAACCACTGCTAATTCGTTGGTGCTTTTCAGTTAAATTTTCTCCTCTTTAGGAAATCATTTAAGTCCTTCTCTTTTTTTTTTTTTTTTGTTTTGTTTTGTTTGGTTGTTTTTTGGTTTTTTTTTGGTTGGTGTGTGTGATATATAATGTTTTATAGCATCAGTATAAGAACTGGGGAGAATGAAAGTAGAGTGGAGGGAGGAAGTAGAGCAGTTAAGAGGCCAGCATTCAACTGCCTTTAAAACCTTTGTCAGCATGTGTAAATGAAACTCAAGGCTTGAAACAGTGACACAATTTCTAAATACTGTTAGAAAGTGTTTTTATCCATAGTTTTATATGTATTGCAGTAAAAGCAGTGCGTGGAGAGTGCCACATTTACCTCTGAAACATACCAAAAAGTAACCTAATTCCATCTCTTTATATTTACTGAAAACCAGTCCTATAGTTATTTTACTCATTTAAAGGTTATTTTAAAGAATTCAGCAATGAAACTGCCCTCTTAACAGGAACGGTGGCACTCAAAAGGTAGGTTACTAAAACCTGCACCATTCTTGTATGTGAAGAAGTATAAATGCTGATGACTTTATAGAATGTGAACAAATCAGATGCTGCTTTCAAGTATTGGAAAAACTAAAAAAAAAAACCAACCCTCAAACAGTGAGGTAGCTTGCTTCCATCTTCTTTGATATAAATCAAGGTGAGCTTTTTATGCATTTTGGATGAAATTCTAACTAAAGGTGAAACCCACTGTATGCACTAAAGGAAAGGCATTGACAAAAGAGGATTGTTAAAAGGACGCTTTTCCACTTCAGCTGTCTCTTCTTCAATGCCATGGAAACATCTCTCAACTAGCTCTTCATGCATAAAGCTGCAAGAGTCTTCTGAGAGATAGTTCATGGACTAGTCATTGCAATGCCTGTAAGTGGGGCTGTAGATAGCCTGAATTCAAGCACGCCTATCACACACTGTGATGTGCTCCATTTAGAGGGCAATCTAGCCCAGAGCAGACTTTCTTGCTTAATTGATAGTAAGTAAAACTTAGAATAAATACATTCTTCTTGTAAATACATCAGTGGAGGAAGAGAATCAGCCATAAATACTCCTATTTAGTGAATACAGCCTTCAGGTAACTCTATTTCTCTTTGTCACAATGTAGTCTTAGTTTATTTCTGTACTTATTTTTTTGGTAGGAGTTGGTTTGGGATTATTTAATTTTATTTAATTTTGTTTTTAATTTAGGTCCTCCTAGTACTTTTTGTGAAATTTCACACAATTTGATAGGTTGTGCCATAACAGCACTCTGTATTTGTCACTAGCAGTCACAGCAGAGGTGCTAACATTTCATGTTTTCAAAGAAGCAGCCCTGTGGTCTTTCAAGTAATTCAGTCCAGCCAAGGGCAAAATGTCAGTGTTCCCTTACTTCTTCATATCCTGATGATAAAGATACATAGCTGCTGACATAGGAAAATGAGCAAAACAGGGAATTTGCACATAATCCTTCCCATTTACATTTCCTGCCATTAAACATGTATAAGTGACTAGTGAAAAATAGAGATGATCAATGCAAAGAAATGCCTGACAAAAACACTGCCTGGTCAAGAAATATTGCTCTGCTTGCCCTTATTTCATCTGCAAAGCCTACATGTCTGATGCAGAGATAGAGTGTGCATGGTATGTGACAAACAGGAAGTACTAGGTAGAAATCTGCCTAAATTCAAACATAACAAAGTCGCACTGGCCACATGCAAACAAAAGGGCTCTTGGCTGAAATACTGCTTCTTAGGGGCCCAGTCCTGTCATATGTGGAAACCCCAACTAACTACTGGAGAGGCAACAGCTCTTGCCGTGTTCTTTGTTCCTCTTCTATTTAATTTTCATTTAGATCTGAAGAGACCTTGAAGAGGTCTGCCCGCAACAATCTTTAGAGCAGCCCCCAGTGGGACTGGGAAGCAGCACCAGTGCAGGATTCGTTCCAGACAAACCTTCCTTTATGCAGTAGCTGGGCATGCCATATTAAATGAAAGACCCTTTAAAGAGCAGTGAAGGACCTTCAGCAGCCTGCTTCCATGTTCTTACAACCCTCCAGCGTAACTTGCAGGGATGAGACAGCAGTGATTTATGCTGGTAAAAGAGCTATTGTCCCAGAAAGCCTCAAGCGTATTGAGCTACAACTTGCTGAATAGTCCAGATAAAGAGGAGTTCTAAGCAGCATGCCCTGAAATTACAGCTATAACAAATAAATTGTTCATGATTAATCTGTGCAAAAAATAAAGTTTTGTACTTGTGTGCTGTGCCCTATTTTTAGTTATTTAGTACATACATAATAGATCAAATACTTAAAATAGTGATATTATTCAGCCTGCCCAAACCCAACACATGATGGAGGATCTCTCATAAAAATCTTCTCTTTGTAAGTCACGAGAGGAAGGGTGATTGGAAGATGTGTTAATTAACAGACTATAGCAATTGTGAAATTAGTAGGTTGGACAGTGTCAATATACCACACACTTTAACTTACAAATTAAGATTTAAAAGGTGATAGGAGTGTAAGAATAACAGTGGTTGATCTCTGATACTTTATTTCCTTTTGTTGAATCACAGAGCTAACATTAAGTTCATTATATACAGATGCATATATATTAGGTAAAAACCATGATTTCTATCAGAAACACAGTAGCTCATTCAATCCATAAGAAAGCTGGTGGTGTTTTTATTTTCTTTTTGGGGGGTTTTGTTTTGTTTGGTGTGGATGCTGCCCCCCCCCCCGTAGGCTATCACCAGTTCTGGCAGGTACAAATAGATGTTTAGGGTAAAAAAAACATGTTTACTAGTTCTGTGCTGCTAAAATGTTCATAAGGTAAAGGTCAAAGAATATTTCATTCCCTGCTGAGTAAATGGTCAGGAAGCACATTTGTCTGCATTTCCTGTCATAACAGGAAGAGTGTAACTTCTTCCTCTCCACAATGGCTTCAGTTCTGCTTCCCACCTCCAGCTCTTGTTCCCCAAGGGCTTTCCAAACCATTCCTTGCAAGACAGAAAGGTCTGAACCTGTCTGCACCGTTTTTCAGATCTTCTGTGTTGTCAGATGCCTCATTCACTACATCACTCTTTTACTTAGGCTTCTAGACCACACTTCAAATTATAAGTAATTTGACCTAAATATTTACGTTATGCTAATTCACTCTAAATTATGTTCAGAACATACATTTGTAATGTAGGCACACTTAACCTTAAATAGAATACGTTCCTGAAATTAACACTTCAGCTGGTCTCTTAAAACTTTTCTTCTCAGGTAGTCTGACATTATCTGGAAAGTGCTGCTAGAGTTGTACAGATCACTGCAGTTTAGGAATCATAAAAAACTTACTTCCAGAAACTTAACTTTACCTCTGAAAAAAAATAGGACAAAGATCTAACTATAAACCTACATGTCTTACTGTCCTAATGTCTTACTGCATGCAGTTTAATATAAGTAAGAGAAGGAACTCAAATACGTAAAAAAAAAATCATGTGATGTTTAAGATAAAGGTTCATTGAACAGAATTATGCTTAGCTGCATAGTTAAGCAGTTATGTTTTCATAGCAAAACATTTCCCTGCGGGTACAAAATAGCAAAATTTCAGACTGTGGATAAAATGAAGACACTCTATGGGGAAAGACTGACAGTATCAGGAAAACGGTGGAAAAAAATTCTCTAATTTGTGCTCACATTAGCACTAATATGCTCCTCTCTTTTTCTACAGAGGTGTTTCTGATTCATCTGATAATCTCTTACTTTTTCCTTTTAAACAGAGCTGAAACACAGATAAAAATAGATACATAAGGCTGAAATTAGTTTTGAAAGTAACAGCATTAGGTATCGAAGTCAGTAGAACAAATCTAGGTCTTCCTGCAAACGGTCATTTCCCTCCAGGATATTCTTTCCCTGCCCCATAACCTCAGTTTACTTATCTGCTGTAATTTATTCTATTGAGCTGATAACTGCAGTAAGTCTTGGTTTATAGCTTTACAGATTTTCTGGAACCAAAGAATGATAAGAAGTTTATGCATGACAAAAATTAAACAGGGTATGTTGCTGTTATACCCCATAGAATTACACAAACATGATGCTTTAAAAAGGGTGTGTTACTATTTAAGCATCTTAATATTGAAGTGTGCACTTCCTATGGTATTTAATTACACTTAAGGTCGCAGTAGCTCATAAAAAATTGTAAGAGATGTTTTAAACATCAAAATCATTACCTAAGCTCAGCTCAGTTTTGGCTGTGAGTCTGACAATACTGTGCTTCACAAACAGGGGAGGAAAAAAAAAGCAGAACTAATGAGCAAGATGATCTGAGGGACAAAAAATGGTGAACTGCCATATAAGACCTGCTATTTCTTAAGACTCTCTATAAAAACCAGTGGATTAAAAGAAAGAGGGTGTTCGAGACCAACTACTAGAATGTCATTGGGTCAATATGCCCTTTTTTCCTGGGTCAATGTACCTCTAGATTTAGCTCACAGACCATGGATTTAATGAGATATTTTGTAAGTGACCTTGTATAACAGTAATACAATATGATTTACGTCATTACACCTATTTATTTTAGGCCTGGGCAGCCCTGTCTGGACTGTTGCAGAGAGTTTCAGATGATCCCAGTCCACAGTGAACCACAAAAGGACCTCATTAAAAATAACAAAATATTCCAGACTGATGAAAAAGAAATGAAAAAAATACAAGGGCTTTTCTAAGTCGGGATGAATGTAATTTTTACTTTATATGTTGACCATAACAGAGCTAGATGACTTATTTATTTCAATTAAGAAAACATGAAAATAAAGTTCATCCATGTTTTTGCAAATTCCCTCTCTCTTTTTATGGGTACTATTGGTGGTGAGGATAACACCATGGATGCAGTCTACTCAAATGGGCTGTTGACAAGGCTACCACGATCTCAGGAGCCTGAGTAACACTACCAGATATTTGTTCCACATTTATGAAGACTTTATTATCCAGTGTCACAATAATAATGTCTCTGGTCACATTGGCTGCTAATGACAGGATCCTCTTGAGAGTTTTCATTTCCATTTACTATCACAATGGTAACTAAACTGCACAAATAAATACACATTTACTTTAGCCCTGACAGCCCTTACTCATGCTCCTTCTCCCTCCGGCTAAAGGCAGAGCGAAAGGGAATTTTTGAGAAGGGCTTTTTTGAAACTTTCAGAACCAAAGAAATTTTTTTGATGGCTCACAGAATATTCAAACATCCTTGACACCTTTGTCACCACACAGTAGCTGTGTGGGCCAGGATAACACAGCCAACTGGCAGCCCACATGAAACAATATTAAATTGATGGCTCCTCCTAGTTAAAAGGCTGAATGCTGTGCTCACTCAAGTCAATGATAGAGTTCTTATGCAGTCCAGGGTACAAGGCCAGGGCCTCTAATGTCTAGGTTGCAGTAGTTTTCCTTTAATTTACCCCAAACATCAACGTTTCAAATAGTTTTTGGAAAAAACACAGGTCATATCCCCATATTCCACATTTCTGAGGGATTTGCAGCCAGGCATCTGACTGGGTAGTTTCAGCTCACGCTGATTGCCAGTATGTTCACTAAAGGACACAAATCCAACAAACTAGAAGAAATCCTGCTCAGGTTTCTTTTGTCCTTCCCAATCTACTCATGCAAGGACTTTGGACAGCAGGGAGTCTTCAACTGTAGCAGACAGCAGCGTGGAGGAAAAAAGCTGTTGGTTAAAATGGTTAAAATAAGCAGCGAATAAGGCCACTGTCCCAGAAAAGCAGGGACAGAAATCACCTTCCACAAGCCTTGTAACAACTTGAAACCTTTTGCAAAAGTTCTGTTTTGCAGACAGATTCACCCTTACACTGGGAGAGGGCAGAAGAGAACTACTGCTTGGTCTTCTTGTTTGATATGTGTTGCATCTATTTTTCAATGCATGTGCTGTCCTGCAGAGAATTTACATGCCTGGAAACAGCTGAGCATGCACTACCCATGTATATCATATTCCCATCCAACATGCCTTGTACTGTGAAACCACACTGAGTTTGAAAAATAAGCAACAATAAGGCAGTTTCAAGACAATAGCTGTTCTCTCAAACATATTTTGGTGAGGAAGTTAGAAGGAAAAGAAAACAATCTCCATCCATATCATGGCACACAGAATTACAAATATGCTTTGTGGAAACATATTTCAGATAATATCTTAATTTTATTAATAAAAAACTTTTTAAATGTTGGGGTTTTTTCTTCCTATCAATACAATTGTTTAATCTTTTCTGTGAATTCAAATGTTTATTAATATAGGAGTATAAGCCAGTTACTACTTTAAGATTACTGGAAGTGGTGTGAGTTAGAAACAAACAAACCAATGCAGCTTCACTGAAGCAGCAATAGGCTCATGGAATACGTTGTATTTCAAGAAACAGTAAGGCTTGTGAAAGAATACTTCTAGTACAAATAGTTAAAAGATCAGCTACTTAAATGTTTAACAAATGGTTAAAAGTTCAACCAGTGATCAGTCAACTCACACATATGTCGCTACAACTGAAAAGCCTGATCCTATAGTCTAAATGAAATCAATGGAAACCTTTTCACTGGCTTCACTAAGCTTTAAATCAAGGTACTACATTCAAAGGTGATAAAGCCAGTACAAACATTTTCTAAATTATGATTTCATGTATTAGTAGAAATAGAGAAGTAGAATCAGGCTAATTATACTATGTGGAGGGTAAACCAATGTAAATCTATCCCTTCAGCCTCACAGTGAGTAAACAACATGATGGACATTATCAAATGCTAGCAAGATAAACACTTTCTGTTCTGGCACTAGGGTTGTTAGTGTTTTAGAGTTATAGTTTTATTAATAATTATTGATTCTGAAAGCGGGTGCTGGAAGTCTTGAGACTCTACTGTGAATAATTTAAAAGACTGTCTTCACTTTGTAAAGGAAGTTTAGCCTCTTGAAAGGTATCTCTTGGGCAAAACTGGGGATTAATTTCCCCAAAATTCTTGTGTTTACAGAGTAAGCAAGTGGACACTGAAGCTACTTGACAAACTAAGGTACTAATGGCAAAATTTTGTATTATCATTTACAAAAGAACTCAGGTTTATGTCAAAGAGAAACCATGGTTCTGAACAACTACTGTCGTAATGTGTGATGATAAATTTGGTTCCATATTTCAACTCCATTTTAAATTCCAGCTATAAAACAATTAAAATAAATATGGTGATGGCTTTGTATTGGTATAATTATTGTTTCTTGGATTGGCCCACAGCCATAGGCAACTTTAAAGGAAAACATAAACATTCGATATGGTATCCACCATAAATGTAATTTTTTTGCTTTTCTGTGTGATTTTCTGTCATGGAGACCACAAGTGACTACTAACACTACAAAACATGAAAATTATTAGAAAGCATATTTAAAGATTATAATTTGTTGTAATGCCTAGGCTGAATTTTTCATGGCTTTATAAAATCCTTGAATGCTAACAGTTTCTTTAAAAACAACCTGAATATATGAAGAAATTTATAGATAAAATTATTAGAACAAACATATTAACAGTAAATCCGTATCAAGTTCTTAAAAAACAGCTACTGAAGATTACTTCTGAATTGCAGCCCCATCTATGAAGGGCTTTAATCAGAGTGTTATATAATTTTACAGAGAGATTCTCCCATGTGTGAATCTCCAGTTTCAACAAAACATCCATCCATTTACATTAAGCGTAAACAGCAGAAGCTTTTAACTTATTTTAATGTGCCAATTGTTGAATTTTAGTTTTCTGGAAGCAGGAAGGCAGTTTTTAAAACGTATGATCATATTTTAACTAGCAGAGATAGTGTTGATAATAAGTGACAGCTCTCAGCCATCTTATCTAAAGCAGTAGTAAAAATTAGCTAGACAGCCATAGCATCAATAATAGAGACTTTGTTTCATAACTACAACATGCCAATATTACTGTATGTGTGGTTTAGAATGTGTTAGGCTGCTCAAATTCTTTTTAAAATTCAGAGAGGAAAAGATGATTTTTTTTTTTTAACGAAGTGATGCCTTTTTCTATGCTGGAGGTAAAAATGAAAGCACTTCAAACATGCAGATAAATAATTGTGATCTCTGAATGTAGGTGCAAGTCCTCCTGCAGATAGACTCATTAGAATAGTTCACAACACACAATACTAAAAGCCTGTATCCTGTAACAACTTGCAGATGTGCTTAACCACGTGTATTGCACACGGAAGACAGAGTGCAGAGAGGGCCCAAAGTGGAACACAGCCATCAGTCCTTGCAGAATCAAGGCTTCAAGTAATAAATTCCTAACTACGTATGTTACTAAACTTGTGAGGTTTCTGGCTGCTTCCAAAAGAACTTTTTTCTCTGATAGTTTGCCAAACATTGTCTATATATGTAAGTATTGGTATATGTACACAAATTTATCAACTTTTTAATGACTTCTGAGAATAAGTCACCATAATGATATAACATGATGTTCAAATGCAGTATTTTTGCTACTCACCTGTCTGTTACGTTCATCCATAATCCTTGTAATCTGAATCTTTTTTCTCCCCATAGTCCCCGTTTTTTTTTCTCTCCTTCTTCCTTAAAATTATGTATTTTTCCCTTCTCTTTTCTTCCTCTTTCCCGTTTCCTCAAAACAAACCTCCTTCTTCAGCACTTGCACTACTCAATTCACAGTCCCCTGCATCCGCTCCTGCCAAACACAGAAAGGAAATCAAATGTTATTACAGAAATTGATAATTAGATGAAAGTTACTTCATGGAGCTGACCAAGCATCCACATGCATGAGTAAACTATAATAAAAATTTAATGCACCTCTAAAATAATTAATGTATAGAGAAATAATAGGTTAATTCAAAGGCTTCTTTTTATGAACAGACCAATACATCAAGAAATTAAGAAGAGGACTGAAATACTCATTGCCAAAATTTTAACAGAATTAGGTGTCCCTAGTTTTAAGTATCACCCACTGCTCTGATATGAAGAATTACCTAAATCAGAGAGTTAATGAACCTTTCTGTACCTATGTATGCTAAGTAGGCCAACTAATTCATTTCTGAAGGGAAAACAGTCTTGTGTTTTGACAGCAGAGGTGATAATGCTCCTCATTATGCAAATAGGATGGACCTTTATTAAAGTGTTACTTGATATATGAGAGATGTCAGCTACTCTAAATCCAACAGTTTTAAACTTATTGTTTAAGAATATAGATTACTGGAAGATACCTGAAGAAAACAGAAGTGCATTTTCCCTCAGTTCATTTCAATGTGAGTTCTTAAACGTTCTGGCCAATGACTTATAACTAGCAAACACTTAATTCTTATAAAAATTCTTGCACCAAAAGACAAGCTATATAGCACAGAATAATAGGGACAGATGATAATTTAAGAATGTCTTGAAACATATTTTCACCATTTTGGTAACGCACTGATATTGCCTCTCAGAGCTCTACCATTCTGGTTCTGTTGAAGAACTAAGGACAGTTAGATGCAGCATATAAAAATGCTGTAAACATGCCATAAATAAAAAAATTAATTTCTATCATCTGCAAAGTATCCTTAGCAATAACAGAGTTGATAGCAACAGAATAAAATAATTACATTCAATCTAATACTAAAGTAAAAGATGCATTTTTTTCTTCTTAACCATTTACCGTACTTTCATATTTGCAGATACTGAATACAACAGCACAGCGCTGTTTCAAAAACAGAAGAACAAATAAAATATTGAACAGGTATCATTTATAATGATATTTTAAAGTTTTTATGTTAGGCCCATCGACCACTACAAATACCACCAGGGAAATAAACATTTTGGAACTTTAAAACACTGGTTAGTGTTTCCTTATATATTTTAAACTTGCAGTCTCGCAGCCAACCTGATAAATTCTCACAATATGTTATGTAACACTAAGCCGATGTCCTGGCCACTTAATCCATTATTTGGCTCTGATTCAAAGCTACTGAGGTAGAAAAGCTAGACCTCACTCTGATCTTCAATTCTCTCTTCATTGTCTTTGCATATATTAAACTCTAAGATGCTCAAGAGTTTTACGGCTCTACCAAAACCAGCAACAACAAAAAGTTAACAAGCAGTCTGAGTTTTCTAACTAGCCATTATAATTACTATGCTCAGCAAAAGAAATTTTCAAGTACAACACTTACTACCTTTCTGTGCATAGAATCATAGAGTCATAGAATCATAGAATCACAGAATGTTAGAATCATAGATGTGAATGTCTTGTTATATTATCTGCTAGGTATATTTGTAGACACCTAAAGCAGAATATGGAACAACTCACATTCCAAATATAATCAAGTGTCAAGGCTGCAATTTTATTTTAATTAATTTTTTCTTTTCCTTTCTTTCTGCTTTTCACTTATTTTAAAACAGTTCAAATTTTCACAGCCTAAAAAGACACAAAGGTGCTTGATCTTATTTACAACAAAAAAAAAAAAGTTCAAAACATGGAAATAAATGATCAAATAATGATCAAATGTATTCATAAAACTTTTTCCCCAAACAAAGCTATGAGACAGTCTTATCTGATATTCAGTGTTGACAAACAGACCAAGCCTATTTTTGGAAACGGTTTTAAATTTCCTCAGACTGGGTTTCTTTCCTGTTTTTCCTACAGTCTTACCTCAGATACAAAGAGCAAGTTAGACTTATGTTTCCCATGCACATGCAGGACCCAAAGCAGCCTAACAGGCTTTCTCTGTGATAGTAAGCCAATAATCCACTGCAAATGCATATGGAACAACTTCCTTTCCTTTCATTCAGCTGTGGCCAGTGGCACTATCGGCTTATGGCACTACGCCTGTCTAAGCTCTTATTCAGTGCAAGGTGGAAGGTCAGGGTGGACAGATTAGAGCAGTGGTGACAGGGTAGCAAGGATGAGAGCAGTTCTGCAGATCAAGATGCTGATGCTCAGTGAGTTTGGAAAAAAAAAAAAACAAACCAACCAAAACAAACCAAAACCCAAAAGATTGAATACTGAGAAATATCTACCAGGAAGGACAAAAATCTTAGTGGCAGAGCAGTATGTTGAGTCCCTCCCACACACTCATCAGTTCCTCATTTAAGATGAGTCTTCAAACAACAAAAGCTTTTGTAGACAGTTTAATGCCAGAATACTTAAAATTACTATGATCTGCACAAAATTATCTTCAAGTAATTTGTTCAATACTCAATATGCAGAATTTTCTTCTTCATTACCTGCAGTAATCCAGTAATTACACTGGTTTTATTTTAAGTGGGAAAAGAGAGGAAAAGAAAGTTGAAAGGGAGCAAGCGTTATTTGGTTGTTCTACTTTATCGCACAACCTGAGAGAACCTGAAGGAGAAGACAAGAGTGTGTTAGGTCATACGTATCCAACATAAAATTTGCAAGGAAGTACAAATTTTCTTCAACAGGCAGCAGGTTAAATTAGTTTGCATAGAAGGAAAAAAATATCTCTCCTGACTGCTTTTTCCTTTCTAGTGTGATTTAATATAAAAGCTTTTCAGTGTTTCTAGCAAATTTATTTACTTTTTTTTTTTTTTTTTAATTTTTTGGTGCTACTAGAAACAAATTTGGAATGCTATCGTATTCTCTACATTCATCTTTTAGACATATATACACATAAATAACAACATGTACTGCTTCATGTGCTACTCTAAGTGTTTGCCTACAGTTCTACTCATTTCATTAGTATAGATGCAAAGCAGAGAGCTGGACTGATTCCAAATCAATTAGATTCAGATGAGTAAATCAAGACATCTGATGGAAGGGCTATAACCTTCAAAGTCTGGTGACTTCTGAGTCAGATGGAATGTAAAGACCTCTGGAGACCAACAAATCCCTATGGCTGCTTTAGGACTTCACCACCGTTCTCAATACATTTTGAAGATTCTTAAAGATTACAGCTTTAAGCACTTAAAAGTTCCTGTTAACTGATAAATTGTATTTCCCGAAAACTAAAAAAGCATAGCAGTGAGAAAAGTTTATAAAGTACTACAAAACTCAAATAGTACTGCAGGCTTTCATTATCCAAGAGAATCTAAAAAGGAACTTAACACAATTGGAAAAGCTTTGTTGAAGTAACTCTGCACACAAGAGAAACCTTTCAACTTAATGACACAGTCACACGCAAGCAAATTGCATTTAAAGAAACACATAGTTACATGCTATGGTCTTAGAGTCTTCAGCATTTTGTTGCAAACCCAAACAATAAAAAAAAAAAAAAGGAAAAAGAAAAAGAAAAAAAAGGCAACACATAAAAATCAGACTGCTTACAAAAAGAGGAACTTCATTTTTGGCGGGCTTCTGTTCACTATGTGATTTGGCAGAGGCAGTGGTAGCTGACAGAAGACTGATCTGAGCCTTGAGAAGGGAAAAGCACTAATGGACAAATGCAGCAGCAGATGAAACGCTCCTGTCTCTCATTTGTGCATTCACACACAGACATACAGACGTGAGTGCACATGCACATACACACACACATGCACACCCACTATCCCCTCTCTGCAATACAGAAGAATCTTGATAGAATGGCAGGAAACACGCACAGAGTGGTCAGGGAAGGATATGATGTCAGCAACCACGAACAATAAAAGGTGTAAAGGTGCTTCCTTCCCTAAACTGTTCCAGAAGTGCAAAATGGGAACCAAAACTCTCCACTTCCTTCTCCGAGCAGAACTGTCTGAATCTGCTCTGCTGCAACACCCCAGACAGAGAGTTCTTTGAACAGTCACACCAGGGGCAATAAGGAGTATCAAAATAGGAGAGTGAAAATATTTAATTTATAAACAAGAAGGCAGTCAGAGAAAAACTCAGTTAAAATGTGCTGGGGTTTAGCAATTTCATGGTTGCTTTACAAAAGAAACAACCTTGCCATAAAGATGTCCCTGTTCCATTAAGCTGTTTGCACTGTGAGTGGATTAATTAGTTAAAACTAGAGAAGTAGACCAAATATTTTTTTATTATCTTGATGTAAGGAAGCAAACAACAAATGCTGTCCCCTTTCTGTACCATTCTTATCTTGATAAATTAAAGTAACTTGAAGGATCTATAATTTTTTTTTTTTTTTGTGCAAGCCATTTTGTTTGCTCAGAAGAGTTTTGAATCAGGGCCTAAATAAAAATCTCAATATATTAAGAACACATCAGCTACTTTTCCAATGAAAAATCAACTGCAAAAACTGCAATATAACTAAAAATCCACAGCAAGGAACACATATTCAAATGAAATGATTACTCAAACGTTTTCTGTAAAAGCCTTAGCCGACTATGCTCCACGTACAGACAGACATAGCAACACAGTGAACAAACAGCTGGGCATAGTGGATCAAAAAAGGCACTGATCATTTTGGGTCTGACACCTTGAGATAAGTTGAAGAAAATTGAGAAATGGGTGAAAGTTACAATTATCTCTTATGTTGTCTGATTGAGATCACCTGACATTACAGATAGAAGGGGTTCTTCACATTCAGTGTGGTTTTGTTGCATGGTCATTATGGAAGACACAGTTTCGGCCATTAAGAGAAGGGCTACTATAAAATTGTGTAAGTCATCACCATGGCAGTACATCAGTAAAGCAGAAATGGCACAATCTACAATATGGCTATCCAGGCAGAAAGCCATGCAAGAAATGAATCTGAGTCATCTTAAGGTTTCAAACGTCAGTCCACAGCACTCTGATTTAGAAATTAAACATAACCTACATTTATGTGTTTTGATCTTATGGGCAGGCTGCCACATGAAAAGATTGGAAGGGAGTTCATTTTAATCTACTAAATTTAACTCTCAGGAGATCGTGTATTTTGCTACAGGAAGTATAAAACAAACATTTGAGCCATAATGGATATAATGCAGCAGATGAAATACTACAGACTACTAGAGAGACAGCACATCAAACTTAAAAATCTGTACATAAAGAAAATATTTGTAATCTTTAACTACCAAAGCTTATTCATCTTTTCATTTATCTGGCCTGGTTCCTGATCTACAGTATGAGTTTAATTTGTAACAGAGAATGATTCAAGGACAATGAAATTCTGCATTAAGGCAGGAGCAAAATGTTCTTAAATTTGCAAACTGCTAAAAAATCCCCTATATGCAATCTATTAATTAAAAATTTTAGAGAAAAATTGAACCATTTGATCTGAATTCATACTTCAGTAATTTTACTACTGATTTTGAAAGCATCTGCCATCTTTCTTTTCTGTTTTTCTTTCTTCCTTTCTTTCTCTTTTCTTTCTTTCTTTTTCTTTCTTTCTCTTTCTTTCTTTCTTTCTTTCTTTCTTTCTTTCTTTCTTTCTTTCTTTCTTTCTTTTTCTTTCTTTCTAACATGATCTATTAATTTTTAAGTCTGAGCTTCAGGAGGTACACCTTCTTTGCTTTTCACATTTCTGTTTGAATATATTCCTGTAATATTGATAATGTAGCAATGAATTGCAGACAATTCTTTCAGCCATGTTACTGTCTCATAATCAATACCATTATTTGTATTCCTAAGAGGAATAAGCATGAGAATATTTAGCATTGAGAAATTTTGAGAATTTGGAATTAAACACTTGTAAGAATACTTCATCTGTATTGAATCAGGTGATGGTTGTTGCTGTTGCTTATAACTCTAGTATAGTACCAAGTTGTGGTACAGAGCAACGGTGGGTCAAACAGTTTCACTTGCTATTCATTTGTAAAGTTCCCCTGTAAAACCCTTTCTAGGCAAACTGAGCATTACTGCCAAAATAGTGGAGAAGACGGTACTTCCTAATAGCCCTGTTTCATTAAGTCACAGACCCTGTTTTTCAAAGAGCTGAGTTATCCAGATGTTGAGTATCTAGTCTGTAGCCACCTATCAATTTAGTCTGATCCACGCCTACACATAAAGGAGAGTGACTTCAGCTTACCTTTCAGAGGATGTGCTAAGACTCATTCATCAGGCATGGTGAAGGAGGGTTTTCTGAACATACATGTTACACCAAACTTGGACATGCTGATAAAGATTCACGACAGGAGGCCAAAGGCCTTCCAAGTGATTGTGGCATTGGCCACAGATGGTGAGTCATTCCTTGCAGTGGTGCACCAAAAGAGGAAGCAACCACCGGCAATCTAGACGAAACTGATTGCTTGCAGCCCAGTAAGAAGAGATACGTCCCTGCTATGCATGATGAAGAAAGGAAGACTTGGCTAATTTACAATATTTTTATAGAATAGATGAAGAATAATATTTCATTTGTAAAGCAAAGAACGAAGACACTCCTGCATATTTTAAGGAATACAATTAACATCCTAAGAACCATACCCATGAGAAGGTGATCACTAGTGGGTGATGTTTCAGTGTCTACCCATCACCCAGTTGTAAAAAATGGAAAGCAAATAGTTTGAAGAAAAAGTTTGCAGGTTTCATGATTAGGCTCATGATGTACCTTTGGCAGCTAGGCAGACATAATGGGAGTCTAACCAATAAATATGGAATAGGATCCTTGAAGTGCTTGGGAGACTGTCTCAAGCAGAGCAGTTTATTGAATCAGACAAGCTAATGATACAAGGGGAAAAATAAAGGACTGAAAACTTAATCACCTAATTGGTCTGAAAGGGAAACAGTGATGGGGCATGGAAACCTGCCTGAAAATAGAGTAGGCAAATTGGACTACTGCAATTTCAGCTGGGTGTCTCAACAGTTTTGAGCTGATAATTTGATTGGATTGCATTATAGTTAATAGACATGCAATAAATACCAGAAAAAGGTGTTTTACAATTTCAGTCTTTCATTTCTTGTGGTACAGGAGAAGAGGAAGCATTTCAATGCTCAATGTAGTATGATTAAGCATATTCTGTGTTGAAAAGTTGTCTTGAAATCACTCTGATCTTAGTCTATCTGTACTGAAAGGCATCTTTCATGGCTATGAAAGTGCTTACAGTTTGCAAGTAGTCTTATCCACAGATACAAAAGACTTCAGAGAGTGTTGGCTTACTACAGCGTAAGATCTCTAGAGTTAAATCATTGCATCATCTGAAAGCAGTCCTTGGCTGTGGTTAGATCTAGATTTGCAGATTTGTTACTAGTGCTTGATTGTGAGGAAGTCTGCGGTGAGGAACATAAATCCCCACAACGGCTTTTAAGAATCTGGGGAAGATTCCAGGTATTATTGGAAAAAGCTATGTACTGTAACATCAAATCACAGCCTGGGCACAGGTGCTTGGTAATGCCAATGGCAGTGGCAGATGATTTTAGATTGTCCTCTATTTGAAGAAAGTCAGGATTGATTCTCAGAAGAATTCTTTGTTACCAGAAAAGAATTTTGATTACTTTCTGCTTGCAATTTGCTGAATTGCAGAAATGTAAGATAAGAGAGCTGGAGACAGCAGTGTCTGAACTATGGTCAATGATCAGACTTGAAGCAACAGAGCAGATGGAGAACAGAATTTTTGGGTAAAACAGATGAACATACTTAGATTACATGAACTTCAGAGGAATTTTATACGTGCTTACCTGGTGCTTACCTGAAACCTTTTTCTCACTCAAAGACCACTCTAATTGTGTTTAACACAAGCTGAGTTCTGCTGTTCTAGATTTGTGCTACTTCATTTCTGTGAGGATTTAGACTATAGAATCCTAATAATCATATTTTGAAAAGTGATGTAAATGAATCTTTTCAGAAAGTTTCTAGAGAAAAGAGGAAGCTTTTAGAAACAGGAATTTTGTGGCTTGAATAATGAGCAGAAAACATAGTAAAGACCCCCAAAAAAATCTCTTTAATGAACTAGGCAAATGAGTGAGCACTGCTGAAAATTGAGATTTACGAAGAATCATGTAAAGAGGTAGAATAGGCGCAAAAGTGAGGATGAAAATACCTTAAAACTGGGAATATAAATGTAGAAATTAACTGAACAAATGACTGAGATGTGAATAAGTTCCTCACTGAAAAAAAAAATGTCTCTGCCAGACAATAGATTCTATAGGAATACTGTGAAGGGGCTAATAAAAGGAATCTCTTCTAAAATGACCAAATTGAGTGACAAAAGTTGCCAAGCTAAAGCTTGAATGGAAGTAAAACTGTTTGGGGTTAGTGATGGGAAATATCTTGGAAGGAAAACTGCATGGACATATTAAGGTGGTATAACCTTTTTTTCCCTAGCTAGTAAATGTTGCTAGTGATTTTGCCGTTTTAACAATAATGTGAGTAATGGCTGGAAGATGAAAAGAAAGCAGAAGGTCTAGGATTACTGCTGGGAAGTGTAACTGTGATCTTACAGACATGAATACTTGAGTAAAAGACAGCAAAGAACTTTGTTAGGTCTTATTTTCTGGAAGTTTGTGATTGTGATCATGAAGAGAAGCTGAAAATTGAGAGACATTGAGGGAAAAAAACTCATTTAGAAAAAATACAGGGAGCAGAGTCCTGAAGTAAAACTGACACAGATAAATGTCTTTGGAGAGTTACTGCTGATGGGAAAGGGAACTCAAACATTAATACTTGATAATGGACATTAGTTCCTGAGTCTTGCCACAATTTGAAAAATTAAAAATCTTTGTAGACAAACAGTATGAACAAAATATTTGAATCACTTGTCAGTTTCCCTCCTTTAATGAAAACAACTTGTAATACTCTGAATTTGGATAGCTACTGAAGCCAAAAGGGGGCAATATCTCTTAAGAATATCCCCTAATTTGTTCAGCTTCCAGACAGAGAACTGAGGCAATCAACATGAAAGACTTCAGTGAGGTGTCCCTGAGGCACAGAAATTCCTCAATTTCTGACCAATATTGGGAAATCTATGTGCCAGTCTCTCAAGCTAAATAGCTAGTAGTTCACTCTGATTCCTACTCAGGCTTGAAAAATTTCATTTCATATAGATTAGCTAATGCTATCTATCTATCTATCTATCTATCTATCTATCTATCTATCTATCTATCTATCTATCTAATTTTTCAACAATATATCTTGTATGATGCAATCAGTCTCTGCAACTGAGTCTCACACAAGTGTGATTTTAAATCTAGAGAATGCCACTGATTCCTATATAACTACTCCTTTATTCAAATGCAAACATGAGAACAGTTCTATGACTTGTATTGAAAAAAGAAGTTAGACAAGTTTTGAAAGCAAAATTGTATCTATGGTAGGTTAACGGAGTTGGAAAAAATAAATTGCCTTTATGGTGAACAAGCCCTTCTTTGGATCTTCAGTGTTCCCAGAACTCAACCTTTTTTTTTTTTCCCCCAGCTATAGCAGTGGCCTTAATGAAATCTATTGCCTCTGCCTAGAAAATAGATCCTCTCTTTTGCGTGCCCACTTCCAGAAACACACCCTTTTCCCTTTAATCCCTGACCTTCTCAGAGGTGTCAAGAATTAAATGTATTTCTTCTGAAATGTAGACTACATAACATGGTGGATAGCTGCTGAGCTGTTAACTGTTCATTCTGTGTAAATGTTAATATGATAAATATGAGTATAAAAACTACAACACTCCCTGAACTCAACTGCTTGCCCATAGACAGCTGTAGGCTCAAAATAAGGAGGGGAAACAAAAAACAAACAAAAACCCCCCAAAACCCAACAACAGTCAAAAAAAAAAAAAAGGGAGAAAAAAAAAAAAAAGAAAAGAAGTAAATATATCAATCTTCCCACTGACCATGACAGCTGAAAAGTCTACATTAACGCTTCCAATTCCACTCAGACTTTTTTTTCCCAAGGACAAAAGGAGATGAAATGTATGTTAGGTACATAATAAGGCTAATAAAAAAAAATGAAAACACCTGCATTTCACTGCGTAAGGGTGAGGAACTGTCTCTCTCTGTGGAATATATGTCTTCTTCTAATGGCAAAGTTCATAAATTAGCTGCTTTTAAATACACAAAATACACATAATGTAAGTAGAAACATGTGAACTGAGAATACATCTGTGCAAAAAAAAAAATACAGAGGCAGTATAGTGATAATAATATGATTACAATGATCTGATACACCCTATAAGCCACATGATAGGAAATGAACTTTGTTCAAGTATCACCTGGTGTCCATGTCTGGAATTTTACATGTTCAGGAGGAGGCATTTATTAAAAATTGTAAGATTCTGGCTACCAAGAAATAAAGAATGTGGCCATATCTGCTAGTGCCAGCACACCATTATTCATTTGCTGAAGCTAACTTGCTTTCTACCTCCTGACTCTGTCTTGACAAGAGGCATTTCTCTGCATTGGAAGATCCAAACTGGATTCCTACTCTTTTGGAACTTGAAAAAATGCATAAATGGGCAAGGTTATAAGAAAGTAAAGACACACAGAATTTCCTATGAAGGAGAACACAGGAAAAGATGCCCTTTGGGGAAAAAACAGGCAAGCTGCCTGGAACAATTGGCTTGTTGAAGAAGGAATTTTCTCTTCTTAGTGGGATGCTCAACAGATTTTTTTTTTTTTTGTCCTTGGTGGTGGACAAAGGGGCAAGCAATATATGTATATTTCTGTTAACAATACTGAGATGAAAAAAGAGAGAGAGAGCACACCAAGGAGTTCTGCTTTGATATGGTAAAGAGTTGCATTTTAGACACCTTGAATCAGTCACAAAGAGATAAATAGCCCTGTCTAATTTAGCATGCCGCTCAACCACCTGTTAAGTTCACATTCAGGTTTTGAAAATGGTGTTAGGTAACTAATTCATGCTTTCTAAGTATGTTCTTCTAGTTCTTCGCAGAATCAATCTAAGAGCTCTCACCTCAAGACCCGTAAAAGCAGATTTTCTAATGAAATGGAGGGTGTTTACCACAGAGGTACACATACCACTGCCTTCAACTAGAAAAGCCAAAAGTTGATCACCACACTCTGCCTACTGAACCTCAGCTGTAACCACTCCATTAGCTCGCGCAGCTGGATTTATTTGTTTTATTTGTTAGACACACGAAACACATTGCTTTGGCAGTAGCCAATGCAGAAAGTCAGCATCCTTGATGAATATTACAAGAAAACAGACATATAAAGTGTGCTTAATTTGCAGAGGGGAAATAGAGTGCAATTTGCTTGATAGTCTCCGTTCTATCTTGAATGAGAATATTTTTTCTTTTCTTTCTCTAACCGGATCATCGCCAGCATTGCTCATTTTATTATTATCCTAGAAGCATGCTGAAAAAAACCAAAACATAATTGATACAAAGATACATTAGTTAAATCTTTTTGTGGCCTTGAATGCACGTTATGTTTTCTCAGAAACGGGACTTTTGGAGCTCTATTGATATGCAAGGTGATTTCTGACAAAAAAAAATTCTTAGAAACAGAGAGCTGTGTCAAAAATATCAGGCAGCATAGTGTAAAGAATTGAATCTAAGGCTGGGATGCAAACCTGGCTGAGATTTGCTCCCTTTTCATGTCATCTTCAGTTTTTTACTCAGTTTCTTTGTTGGCCACTTGGGGATATGAAATGTGGGGATTTGTTAATGCAAATGTCCTGAGAATTAAGTTACACAGTCAAGAAATTCTGGGGACTTTCTGCACATAGAATATAATTCTCATCCAGCCTAGTCAGTGAGTGTGTAAACAAACAGAAATGACCATTTAGCAGATTTTAAAATGTATGAAAGTAATGTTAAGGGTAATATTCTGATCACAAAACTATTAAAATCCCTGATTTCAGAAAGTTGTCATTACCTTGCATATATAAAATTTTTATACACAATGTTGTTTTAGCACCACAGCCCTTTATGCTAACGTATATCGTCTTGAAATAAAGATATTTGACAGTACTGTCATATAAGGTCCGACATGGTACACAGCAGATTCATCAATTTCCTGTTTCTTACCCTCTCTCTCTTACAGCATCCTAATCAACCTAATTAAAGCTTCGTTCATTTGAAACCTCAGATGACAATTTGTTTAACTCTATCCCACTGTGGTCTTTTTATAAAGAGAATTAAATTTGATCTTCTGACAGCAATTATTAAATGATCCCAACTGGCCCCAATTAAGACACATGGCTCACAGGCCTCAAAATCCAATAAAGTGCCAAGCCCTCTCTTTCACTTGTACATCTTCCTTTACCTTTATTTTCTTAAAGCCAATTAAGCTCATCTTATCAAGTGGAACAGAATGCCATTGTGTGGACTGATTCAAGATACAAAGCATCAATTTACTTTTGCAGAGCTGGAGACAACACGTTCAATATGATCCTTTTGAAACCCCTCCCTGACTTGATTCACCTAGCTTGAATGCCTCTCACTGTGCTGCACATGACCTACATATGCTTACTTTTAAAACACTACCTACAATGAGCAGTGATTAGAGAAATACATCAAATATCCATGGTGTGAGTTTCACATTGCTTAAAATTCTCCTTGTGGCAATGCACCTCTTCTTTAAACACTTCCACTTGGTTATCATCTCTTCATTTCAGAAATCCAAAGCAATGTGACACTCATGTAACTTCTGGGCTTGACCTTTTTTTACTTTTAATTTCTGCTCTAATTTTTCCACACATGTTCAGGAGTATGCTGTGAAGAAACATTCCCATGATTTCACGTAAAAGCAGGTAGCCCCAGGATTTGGAACTCATTGATTGTGTGATACTCCAGGGAAATAGCTGAATTAAAACTAGCCTCATGAGACTGAAGTAGCTTCTACACACATCTGACTCTTCTTATTCTAAACTCTAACACCTGCCTGGAAACTTAACCCTCATCTTTTCTCTGAAGAACAAATGGGACAGATTTATCTACTGCCATTTGGTTTAGGTCAAAGCTGAGCTGTGTGCCGTTCTGCTAAATTAATTGTAATGCAATTGATATTGTTTGACATAGTTTTTGAAAAGATGATGCTTCATCCATTTTATGACCAAACTCTCCCTGTGTATTAAAACCTAAAAGATTTAGTATCTCTGCACATTCACCCTGAATACAGGTTTCAGTAAAAGCATATTAAAATACAGCACACATTTTCTACCTCAACATTTCTAATGAATTGCTCTACAGAGTAAGATTTTGTGCACAACTATCATCAAGAGAGTAAGTACAAAGTGGAAAAAAAATACCTCAAAGCAATACTGCTTCCACTGTGGTGAATGTTTTCTATAATCCATTAATTACACACCAAACAAATGTAAGCACAATATTTCCTTAACACACACATACAAAGAAAAAAAAAGGTAGAAGGACACTAAATTTCCATGCAACGTTTTCTTTACTAGCAGGAATATTACAAAGTTTATGTAAAATGTAATTAGTCACATTTCCTGTTCAGCAGGGAGACATACTTCATGAAAATTTAAAGTGATGACGACCACTCCTCAAAAAATAAACCAAATTTCTTTTCAGAGAACTTGCGAATGCTACATTTAGGAATTAAAAAGATTATTGACTTCCAAAGGTAGGCAACAGTTTTACTCCTAGAAATGTGATATGACTCTGATAAATATGAACTATAACACACACTATCAAGTTTTTAGGGAATTTCTAATGGCACATCGATATTTCTGAAGATTAAAGAAGACTTCAGTGTGCCATGCTGCAAATTGTTTCTCATTGTATTCTAATAATCCCATACAAGATGTTAATTTTAGATCATTCCTTTGCTAAAAACAGCAAACCCTGTAACAGATTTAGTGCAAAGAGCTGAAAATATCCTGTGGAAAAAAAATCTGTACAGAAATCAGATCAACCCAGATCCTGCCGTTACTCAGCACTGCAGTGACGTGCAGATGTTTGTAGTGGTTTAAGGAGCCAGCGGGGGCTGGAAACTCTACATACTCAACTCCAACATGATTGCAATTGAACCTCATCAAAGTAAGAGCTCATAATTTGTCACAGAAAACAGCCAATTAACATATGTTAGAAAAAGGCTCCCATAAAGATAATATATGATTAAAGATCCAATGCAGCTGTCACAAATCAAAATTCTGCATTTTAAAAAGAAATATCAGACTGGGTTTTTGAATATTTACCTTGATAATAGATACTATATTTTAAAAAAATAGAGAAAACAAAAAAAAAACCCAAACACCCCTAATTATAATATTTCCTCCAGGTTTGGAGTTACAACTTAGGGAGATCCGGGTACTAAAGCACTATTTACTGTTCTGGCTGCTGTGCTGTAAATAGTTAAGACCAGTGCCAAAACACAACCCTTATTTTGTTTTAGTGCTATTTTAAAGGACAGACCTTCATTGTGAGTGAGGTGGCCTTCATTGATGCATTTTTGTTGTCAAGACATTCCTCTGAAAACACAGCGTGTCCTTATTGCCATGAAAAATGCAGCACTGTAAAACTGTGCACTGTAGCCCCAGGGCCAGCGCTGTGATCCTAGCTATTCAAACGCATGGCCTCGAGTAAAACCACACCTCAGCCACTTCCATTATTTCACATTTACATGGCTAAAAATGAGATCTGAATGTAGCTTGCAACCATCCGTGAAATAAATACATTGATTAAAAGTAGTTTTTGCATATATATGTGTGGAAAATGAAGCCTGTTGCTTTATTAGCTCAGAATCCTGGCTGGGATGCCTGCTCTGAACAACGGACTTTACTCCTTACATTTTGTACGGAAATATTTTAATTACTGAGCTGCTGCATAATTAAATAGGCTGCCTTTTTTTTTTTTTTTTTTTTTTAACAAGCGTTATGCATTTTTCTTCCTGCTATCTTTCAGGACCCTCCATGACAAATGCCTTGGAGGCATTTGAATAGTACCTTGTTTGTGTGTGTGTGCACACACATATGTGTGTGTGTCCTTGTCTTGACATCGTGTTGTAAAAGGAAGTGCTTCCTCTTTTTTGTTTGAAAGAGGCCCAAGAAAAACAAAGTTTTGAAACCCAGAAGTCTAGCTGGACATCAGTATTTTTAAAAACACTTTTAACTCCTATTCACTTCAATATAATCTTATGTGGGTGGATAAAATCAAGGATAAATTGTAATCAGAGAATAACACAATGGAGACAGCATTCTCCAGAAGTGGAATGTGATGATTTTTAAGGGTCTTTTCTCCTTTTTAAATATCTCCAATTGTTCAGAAATGTTGTCTCCTTTAATGCTAAGAGGTGTAGTTTGTGTCATCAGCATTCTCTCAAACCAGCACTTATTACAGTGGTACTGAAGTATCTGTTGACTTTAAAGTTACAATTTCAAAAGCCCTGAACAGGCACTGGCTTTTGAATATACTAGAAACTTATAACACAGCGAGGTCAAGAGGAATACTTAAGGTTTTAAATTTACTCATGTGTTTAGGACTGTGCAGAAAAGATCAAAGGTATTGAACATTTCTGACCCATTTACATGGAGAAAAAAATTCTTAACGTTCTTTACTGTTCCTCACATTAGGACAAAAAAAAAAAAATTACAATCACTGTCCCTTTTAACACAACACTGTGAATAATGTTAAGGTTATGCTGCCTTTTCTTTTTTTCCTCAGGAGTGTGTTCATTGATTCCCAAGCAATCAGTAAAATTTTTGATTAAGATCTCAGAAACAGCTGAAAATCCCAAGGCTTCCCTACTATTGAAACTTCACATGTCTTTGACTGTCCCCAACTAATGACAGTAAACTATGCAGCCTCAAGCTAAAGACATTAATTTCCACTTTGCAATGAATAGACCAAAAGACTGGACAAAATCTATTCAATATCAACTACATTACATCTGTTAAAGAAAATACACTTCTGGCTGCAGGGATATATTAAAATTCAAGGTGCAAAATAAGTAGTACTTAAAAAAATAATACAATAAGCAAGAGTTAGATGAGAACTTTTTTGTTTTGTTAGAATAAAACTGCACATTTTGGATAAACCGGCTTCAAATCTAGCACTTATTCTTGACAATAAATCTGATTTACACAAATGCTGCTAACAGTAACAGCAGAATTAAAGGCAAATTCTTTGTCAGAAGGTTATATTGCTTCAGAGCAATTTAGTATTCTGTAAACTCTAAACTTTCTCTCCTCATAAGTAAAATTGGATAATTTTACAAGTAAATTGTGCATAAATGACAAGTATCAGACCACTGCTATTGAGCAATGTATTTTCCAAGCATAACTATGAAACTGATCTGCTGCTTACTAATCACAGTATCTCCAGGTAAGAAACCTCCTTTTTTCCCTTTAATTTCAGATTTAACAAATTCTGCATGACGAAAGACTTAAAGAATGTTCATTCTCCTGTCTATCCATGTTGTACTGCAAAAGGGAAAACCATCTGAGTCAGTAATAGCTTCTGCTAAATGGAAATGTTGACAGTATGTCATAACCTAATTCAAGATGTTACAGAGTTTTTTTATAGCTCTTTTAAAAAATCTAACTGAAGAGCTTGGAAACAGAGTTCCTGAAAACAGTATCTCACTTTCTGATTGCTTCTGCGCATATGGAGCTTAGAGGCAATTTTTCTGTTTACTTCAACAGTAGCAGTCCTAAGACTTTGCAAAAAGTTGAATACATTGTGTTAAAAGTCCGAGACCACTCTTGTACCAAGGTTGCAGACCCTGTATCATCTTACCCATGCATCTCTATGGCATTATCCTCTTTAAATAAAGAAATAATATGCTGATGCTTCTCAGTCTCTCTGATGAGTCCACCGCGTGGTTCTGGAGAGGAGAGAGAGTTACCACAATGTGGAATGCTCTAAATCTTCATAAGCTACAGCAAAGCTATACTGTTACAGAGCATCATAAAGCCAAGGTGTAAACCTTTCACAGTAAAATTATAGTAATAATAATAGTAATAGTAATAATAGTGATAATAGTAACAGCCACAATAATAATGGTAGTAATAATAATAGTAATAATGATAATAATAAAGAAGTCTCTTTACCAGCCATGTCAATGCAAAGGTATTAGTCCTTCACATTACCTATATGTGACCACTGTGGAATCTATGGCTGTACTTTGCAGTTTTGCACTAAACAACTACAGAGTACAAATTAGGAACTTCAACAGCAACTACGGCTTTTGCCATCAAAACTTCAGTGTTACTGAAAACTTAAAGGAATATTTTCAAGCCATTTTAATCACCCAACATTTTCCCATACCAGCTCATACATCTACTTTTCAACACCAGCAGCCTGAGACAAGAACAAACTGATTTATAACCCATGTTAGAAGAGCTTGCTGCTCAGTCGTCATTTTTTTTTCTTGGCTCCAGTAGATGGAAGCAACTCTCTTGCGGGGCTTTAAGTTTAGTGTGGTTTTGGGGCTGTTTTTCAGGCCAAAATCTTTATTTTTATATTTATTCTGTTGTCTGTTGATCCTTTGATGTCAAATTCCCAGATAATTTGTTCCAGTTCCCAGAGCAGTTTCTTCAGATGAGAACCATGCGTTAGTAAGTGTGCAGCTCCTGCTGAAACCTCTTGCAGGGATAAACAGAGCCTATAGCAAATCTACATGAGCTTGTTTCTGGAAACCCCTCTGCTGCATGGCTCTGTAGAAATAACCACTGACAAGACACATGCAAGGAGTTGACAGTGGTATGGATTCAGGTGTGTACAGAATGGTAGGGGTCAGTCGTACTGTACAATACCTTATCTGATAGAAAAAAAATGGAAACATGACATATTTTTACTATCTTTGTTAAGCCAGTGCATCCGTTTGTTTCTCTTCACCAGACAAAAATATGCTGACCGTGACATTCAGCATTATATCCATAGCAGTGAGGTGTAAGAAGGATTTCCAGTACAGAGTTTTTGGACCACAGGCAACCCTGCTCAACCTGACTTGTCTGATGAAAAGCAAAAGAGTTACAACATGGCACTTCAGGACATGGTTTAGTGGGCATGGTGATGTTGGGTTGGACCTGATGAACTTAGAGGTCTTTTCCAACCTTAATAATTCTATGGTTCTAAGACAAGTAGAGAGTCTGACAATACTTGGAGCAGACTCTGAGGGTTCCTTCAAAATGAAGCAGGCTTTGCACCTTCCACAGGCAAGGTTTACTCCATTTCAAGACAGATATGCATACAGGAGAGCTTTAATGTTTGGCCCTGTTTTCTTGTCAGTGCCGTGCTCTTCTGTGGTGTAAGAAGGGGAGATTAGATGTTCATCTTTTTAAAGACTTGTCACCCTCAATTAAAGAGGTGTCAGCTACTCTTAACCTGCATGGCATATGGTCACCCTGGTTAACAAAGGAGACACTTCCCTGAGTCTTTGCAGTCAAACCAGCATGTGCTGTGATCCTGTTGATTCTCACAAGCTAATCAGGGTCAAGCTGGGTCAGATTTATGTACTGCAAATTCTTTAGGACAGGAACAGTCTCTTCCTATAAGCTTCTACACAAAGAGACAACAGGTAAAATAACAGGTGTTCGTTCATAACTGGAACATCAGGATCCTACTGAACTCTTATGTATTTAAGTGGACTTAGCAAAAGACCCCTAAACATTTGCAGGTAACATCTGAAGTTAAGAGAGATTTCAACTAATGGTGTTTTGAAGGCACCATGCTAAGAGAAAATCATTTACAAAACCAAGATCCTTGTCACTAAGAACATTTCATTACAGCTTCTATAAAATGAATTATGTCTAACATCCTGGCTAAGTTCCACCCTGGATCATTATTCTGTGATATAAATTCTAAGGTAGCGAAGAAGGCATTGTTTACTTTTTGGTTTATATTTGGTGATATTTTGTCTTTGTTTTCTTAAGAAATCAAGACCTCAGTTTAATATCAGCCTGGGAATGTCAAATCTCAGTATTTGGTAGAAAATTATTCGAATGGCCAAATTCCAGTGGCAGAACTGGTGGGGCCTATACATAACCAGTAAATCGGTTCACCAAACTTTGCCAAGAAACACAATCTTTAAATGAGATACCAGAATGTATTAACGGTAATATAACATACACATACAGAGGATGGGGAAGTCTACTCTACACTGCTGACTTGGCATCTTGTGAAAGACAGAATAGAAAGTTCTCCATACAGAAAATACTTTGTAGGCAGAGGGGAGCAAGATATACTCTGCAAGTATATTTGTAGTTAAACCCAGTCCAAAAAAAAAAAAAAAAAAAAAAAAAGGAGGGATTTTATGTATACTATGTATGTGGGGGTTTTAAATACTAACCAGCTATTAAGTTATGGGTGAAATTTAAACTTTCTGTACTCTTTTGAGATGGAGAGATGAAAAATGTCTGCTAAGTAATAAACTATCTCTAGTATCAATTCTTCATGCAAGAACTTCTTAGAACAGAAGTTTTCCCATTGTGATAAACCAGAAATTGGTGTTCCACAGAAACGTTGCTAACTACCAGGAGCTAGATATACTGTAATGTGCTAAGTATCATAAAGTTGATACTAATAGGTAGTGTTTCCTAACACTATTCTGTCACATATAGTAGAGCTATTCTTGGTGCAGAGGCTTTATTTTCTTGCCAGTGCTGGGGAATGAGGTGATTCAGGCATCATCCCTTCAGTTAAATAGGTGGCGAAATTCTTATCTCTGTAAGCTTAACTGCCTACAAATTCTGTTACCTGAAAACGATAGAAGGAGTTGATTCTGCCTCTCTACTCTGCTCTTGTGAGACCCCACCCACAGTACTGTGTCCAGTTCTGTTGCCCCCAGCATAAAAAAGACATCAAACTGCTAGGATGGGTCCAGAGTAGGCCACGAAGATTATCAAAAGGCTGGAGCACCTCCCCTATGAGGACAGGCTGTGAGAGCTAGGGTTGTTCATCCTTGGAGAAAAGAGGGCTTCACGGAGACCTCATAGCAGCCTTCCAGGACCTGAAGGGGGACTGCAAGAAAGCTAGGGAGGGAATTTTTACAAGGGCTTGTAGTGATAGGATGGGAATGGATTGAATCTTGAGGAGGGTGGAATTAGACGAGGTATTAGAAAGAAATTCTTTACAGTGAGGATGGTGAGACACTGGAACAGCTTACCCAGGGAGGTCATGAATGCCCCTTCCCTGGAGGTCTTCGGGGACAGACTGGATGAGGCTTTGAACAACCTGGTGTGGTGGAAGGTGTCCCTGCCCATGGCAGGGGCATTGGAACTCTATGATCTTTAGCATCCCTTCCAACCCAGACCATTCTGTAAGAATTTTCCTCTACAAATACATATCTTCCTGATGAAGTAAGGGAAACTTCTAGGGGTATTAAATTTGCTTGCTGGCTCTCCTGGAATAATGCATGGAATAATGGCTTTTAGCTTTGTTAATTTGAATATTAATATAATAAAAAAAAAAAAACCCTAAACTATAAAACATTTTATTTGTTCCTTATTATGCATCAGATAAAGGCAACCTACACTGACACAGGAATCAATGTAAAATATGAGAAAATAAGTTAATATAAGATGGAATGGGAGCCATTAGCAACTCTGAACACTTCTAAGTAGGCAATGCTTAGCCTAAAGTCAGGTTTTAGAAGGCAGTATCTGCAAAGTATCAAAGAGCTGAACAAATCCATCAAAATGTCAGACACATTGTGTTTAGATGTCTGCACAAAACCAGACAACCCCATCAGCCTTGGATGTGGATAGATTCTGCCCAGAATTGGACTGGAAAGGTAAAAGGACTTAAAAAATACTGTAGGTCAAAATCGTAAGTAAGAGGTTCCAGGACAGACACCAGGCAGAAACAGTAACTGTCAATAGATACAGACACTGAGATTTGGTGAGACTAATCTAGGAAGAAATTACAGCATATGCACCAATTTAGTTTCTACTGAATCATATTAAAACAAAACCAAACAAAGCAACAAGAAAAACAAAATCCACAAAACAAAAAAAACAAACCTTCAAATTTTAAAGCACACTGTATTTTAGTGCATTGTTTTTCTATGGTTGATGGAGTTAACTGTCTTGCAAATGCATTTATAAAACACAGAAAGCAGTGAAACAAGATAAAGGTGGTACTGCAGCATGAGCTTGAATTTGTTAATACACTGTTTACAGCAGTTTCAAAGGCAAATCCTCTTTTCAAGGCTGAGTATCAGGCCACTTTTGCCAAGTATCAACACTGACTTGAATGAGATTTTCTAGTGCTTCCTACTGGCAATAAGATACTTCTTAAGCCTGAAATTTCAGCCTATTATTAAACAAATTAAGCTTACATTTTCCAAGGTACAGATGGCAAGATTCACTTGTGTAAAATCATTTATCATTAAATTTACGAAGGACACTTTAGATTTCAGTTTGCTGTTAGATCTGCAAGGAAGAACATAGTGATATATTTAATTGTACTTTTATGGGGTTTCCCCCTCAAATTTTGTCCATATTTCAACTGAAACGCATACAGCTTTCCATACAACAGGGTGAAAATCATTGTGGAGGACACTAAGACCCCAAATTAGGGGTCAGCTGGATATAATTTGTCTTCAGTCTCAGTGAAGATAAAGCACCTTTTGAAAAGTACGGTACAACATACTCAGTACACTAAGATCGTTAGCAAGTAATTACATATATTGTAATCAATATCTGTTATAAGACTGATTTTTTTTTTAATAAGCATTATAAAACGGAATCCTTTGTGGACTATGGAATGAATATTAATATAAACTGTCACTCTGTTCTTGACTAACTGCATGACTTTTTTGCATTTTACTGCAGAAAACAGTCCCGCTCTCGTGGCGGTGGGGTTTGTATCTGCGTAGTACGATGACATGTCAGGTACATTATGAAACCAAGAAGTGTGAAGGGTAAATGTGTGGAGATGGTGGCTCATCTCAGCAAGGCTGTGCACCTGTTGCAGTGTGCTGTGACTCCCTTTATTTCCTCCCTGTTCACGAAATGCTACGTAATTTAGTTTTATATTCTTCTTTTCTGCCAGCTAGGCAACAATGAAAGAAATTCCTAGTTTGCATTTTAGGAATGTCTGTGTACTCCCTATAACTGAAATTCAGGTAGTGTGGTAGTGTAACATTTTGCCCTTGCTGTCTCCAGTAAATCTAAAATGATTATTAAAAACCTGCTGCAGCACATCCCTTCAGAAAATACATTCTACAACTTCAGTTCATTTTTAATTTCTTGTTGCTTATCAAGGATCCAATCTGAGATTACAAAGCAGGTTTCGATTGTGTTATAGCCCAGAGTCTCTGTTTTGACCTTTTTTTCATCAGTGTACACATGTATTTTATTTCCCTTTTGATGTCCACATAAGATAAATGCATTAGTGGCATAAAACTTAAAAGAAAATGAAAACACTGAAAATGTGTAATAACTTTCCAACTTTTGCATGTATTTTAAGGAAAAATGCTCTTTAAGTGAACATTAAATGCAATATGCTGAAGAGACAAACCAAACACTCAGAAATTTATGCATCAGAAGGACTCTGATTTGTTCAGTCATCTGACTTATCTAATGTCCCTCCATCTTAATATCTGAACTCGAGGTACTGCCCATGGTATCATTCCTTTTACCTCTACTATGTCTGCAGTAGTGCATCTCTGACGACAAGGAAAAATCAATCGTTTTAGGTCTTATTGCCAGTAGACTAAAAATATGCTACAAATTTGTTCTTTCTAATGTAGTATTTCAGCTTTAGGTTACAAAGAACACCATCTGAACTTGTAAAAAGTCATGACAGAAAAAGTCCAGAAGCAACCTTGCCTTATGGACCCAATCAAGTTGGGGTACTACAGAAAGGACTGAGATCAAAAAAGGAACAAAGAATTGAAGGTCCCAGGCACCAGCTTGTTTAAATACATTTGTTCAAATAAGAAGGAAAAAAAAAAAAAACATAATCATCTGTTAAAAGGAAAGCATTTTTTTGTGTCTAATATAGTAGAGAAATTGTTAAATAACAGCTCATCCTCACAAAAAGATTACCTGTGCAATGCTGGCAAGGTCAGGGTCAGCCTGGGTTATCAGCCGTGTGCTGGTAAGTACCAGACAAGCGACTAAGCTGCCTTGATTCTCCTTTCTGCACTGAGTAAGCGCCAGTTTCTAATTGCATGCTGAGAAACAGGTAAGTGAATAACAGTTTCCCTCAACTTGGAGATAAATGTTGCATTCTGACACACTTTTTTTTTTTTTTGACTGTATAAATTAAGACATATGTAGGGCATAAATCCCTGAAGAACAGTGTCCTAAGCATCCAATCAGGAGGGAAAAGTCATATACAATATTGCCGTTCTTTAAGGATAACTCTGAGTCAGCTCACTGTGAGTATTTTTCTAGCAGGTAGATGCAACCAGCATTGAAACACATTCTTATTTAATGTAGTCATTTTATGCATTTCATTTACAACAGTGTTTTGGAAAAACAATCTGAAACAGAAGAAGGTATTATTTAGCAATGTAAAATGTACTGCGTATCTGCACGTCTGATTGATCAATACTCTCACTGTGAGCATCAGGTATAGCATGACTAAGAACAAGGAGTATGCTCATATTGGTTATTCAATCCCTGAACTGTAACAGAGCTATTTCTGTGCTTTGAACAAAAATAGATTAACACATCTCTTTTACAGATTTGTATCTAGGGAGAATAAATCATAAAGCAAAAGAATGCACGGTATTCCACGATGCCACAATAAAATTTGCTCATAGGAACCAACGCTATTAAAAAGACCACATTCTGCTGGGATTGTAGTTCAAGGCCTAATGATTAAGAGTAAGCTACCCAGAAGACTAACCATTAATGAGGATTTGTAAATTCCCAGCTTAATAATATGCAATAGTTTTGGACTGTTTCATGAAATATTTGGGCTAAAAAGTTCCTTGATATTCTCACTGACTGTAATCCATCAAAAGACTATTAAAATAACAGGACAAAAAAGCATGCTAAAAAAACCAGCTATTTAGCTGACCTAGGAGTCTGCACTAAATTTAGAGAGATCTAAATATAGATGTGAAGTTAGCTTCAGGTATACATGACAGCTTCCTCCATTTCCTTATTTTTTCCTGGAAATAACTAATTTGTAAAATGTGATTTAAGAAAAAAATTCCTCCAGCAACCTCCTTCTCCCCCCCCCTGCCCCTCCTTTCTTTAAGACTAGCTTTCAAGTTGTAATAATATATGCAGTCTAGAAAGTCTAACAATTTTATTCTGACTATTTAAGTAACCTGAAACCACGGAATGCTTTAAAAAGTATTTAAAACAATTTAAAAGCACACCACCACACCAACCAGTCAATCGAAGGCTTAATGGGGTGGCATTTTACTTGGCAAAAATAATTGTGACATGGGTATGACATCCAGAAATAGTAAACTTGAACAAATGTGTAAGTTTTTGCAGTACCATGGCTTGTAGCCCCAAACCCACAAGCCTTAATGTATATGCCTAATTTGAAACACTCAAATACTTCACTGAAGGCTGCAGAACGGTTCATGTTCCTAAAATTAAGTACACATGTAACAGTTAATATGAATGAAATCACAAATGCTTTTACTGCATCCCAAAGAGGCAAGCCAATGAGAACCTGAAACCAAGGTGCACATCAGAGATGCAAAAGCAAATCCCTGACACTGTTCATAAACCATTGGTAGGTACAAGTTGCATGCAAACACAGGTACTGTATTCAGGTGAAAGGCAGTACTACCACTGCATGGAACAGGATTTAGAACAATTTGATAAAAAGTCTTCCAAACGATTCCACAACTGAATTTAGGTGTGAAAAATGCACTTGATAATTAGGTTGAAACTGCAAACATGGCACTGAATTAAAATGCAAGCCTTATGTACTGCACAAAGTACTTTAAGAACGCTCACAAGT
Source organism: Indicator indicator (assembly GCF_027791375.1). Taxonomy (NCBI): domain Eukaryota; kingdom Metazoa; phylum Chordata; class Aves; order Piciformes; family Indicatoridae; genus Indicator; species Indicator indicator. The sequence goes on along the minus strand of NC_072053.1, from coordinate 2,929,162 downwards.
CTAGAGTTCATCTGACCTCACTGACGCCATCAGCATTTGGCATCTACTCTAAGCTTCTTCAAACATAGGCTTACTTCATTATCAGTGGAGAAAATTAGGCTCTATATAAACATAGCTGTAGACATCTCACCCCAATTACAGGGACTGTAATGGAGGTAGCAAGACAGACTGCCAGACAAGCAAATATCTGAAGCTCCGTGCAGCTGAAGCCTAGTGACTTTGCACAATGAGAACAAAAAAGGAATAATTCCTTGTAAGGAAGAGGAATAAAGATTAAAACATAAATTTTAACAATACATAAAGTGCATGAATGGCATGTGTCCTATTTAGTAAGCAATTATACTAAGTTACTATGAATATTAACATGGAAAAGCTTAATCCTTACCACGCAACATGAAACTTTACGAGATCACCATCAACAGCTACAGCACTAACATGCTTCAGTTACTCAATAAATAAGGAAACAAATTATGGAATAGCAACTCCCAAAAAGAATTACTGAGAGCTACCACAATAAATAAGTTTTTAATAGGAATTATGCTATAGTGGAGAAAAAAAAAAAAGTAGCCAAAAATGTAAATTTAAATTTAATTTTTTACTGATAAAGATATATGGTTCAAGACAGATTTCCTGGAGGAGTTCCTTCACTGAAGGCCTATCACAGCAAAGGACACAACTTGCCAACCTAAGAAGTGATGCTGAGATTCCTAAAATGTGCTATGGGGGTAGTGATATCTGTCAAGATGATATTTCTGGAGGAGTTCTCGAAAATAGCCAGGATCTAAACCATTAAGGATTTAGAAACTAAAAGAGTAAACTTTAAAATCAAACAGCTACTTCATAGCAGACAAAGTAAATGAGTTAAGGTACAAGGAGGATGAACATATTTGCCATAGGCAGGACAGGAGTGTGTCAGCGCATTCTGAACAGGCTGCAAGTGACAGAGCTGAGCTGCTGGAAGCCTTTCTAGGAGGGAATTACAATAATCCTCTCCATCAAGAGGGCATGTGCTGCTGCTATGAGGTCATCACAGGATAAATAAGGGCACTGTCTGCATCAAGCACACCACTAAAAAGACATTTTTCAATCTCATTCACTAGAGAAATCTCCACAAAGGAGAGGGGAAAGAACTGGACATCAGAATTTGTACTACAATTTCCTACTGTACTCAAGTGCCCCAAAGCAGTCTGTTGAGACATGTAAAAAGAGAGAGCAATCTCCTAAAGATTACAAACACTCAGTGGTAAGATTTGTGCTCTCACTGTGACTGAGGCAGAGGTAGCCTGTGTGAAAAGAGAGCTATACTTGTGGAATCCCTGGAGGGAGAGGCACATATCTCCTTACAGCTCAAACTGGGATGAATTCTTTGATATTTAGCATTCCTACAATACCAACTGCAAGCACACACTTTGTGACACGATTCTGGTGTCTGCTAGAAGTAACCTTGAACTTCAGGGCTGCTTTGAAGAAACAAAATATCTTTATCTCACAGTCTGCACAACAAAACAGGTGGTTAACTTAAAATACTCAACTTCCCCATGCTTCTGCAAACTAAAACTGATTTTTTTTTTTGTTTGCATTTGTGCATGTGGAATTGGCTGATTAGCTGAAAAATGTATTGTGAGTTACAGTAGCACCCAAAACATGTTCTTAAAACATGAACATATTAAATATGTATACACCTCAAAGGTCAGGGGTTGTAAGTTAATTGAATTGAATTAAGGTAATAAAGCATCATTAAATACATTTTCTAATACATTTATGTAAGTTGCATCTTGAAAACTTATCAAATTATTCACATTATTGGGGAATTAAAGTATTCAAAATTAAACACTTGTCAGCCCCCTGTGAACAATAAGTAACTTCCTTTAAAGAGAAAGCTTATGTGATGTATACAGTAAAGGAAACTTCTAGTAGTGTGATTACTAAAAGTAACAGCTTGTACCCCTAGAGCCTGACTGAGTTTGAAAGTTCCGAATGGAGTGGGGGAATTAGCTGGTGAACTTCTGTCAACTATAGCAGTAGCCTTCATGAATAATTCAATATATGCCCCATACCCTCTATGTCTCAACAGACTAACAGCTGCAGCTCTCAGATGACAAGTGTTGTTTTTTTCAGAAGCTTCCAAAAATAGTATACTGATTATAAAATAATGTATATAATAAAATAAAGTTTTCCCTCCCTGCTTTTCGCTTCTGAGATACAGTAGGTAGCGATGTTTTACAGCAAAAGAAATTTTCAAAGGGACTTTTCTGAGTTACGCAGCAGGTCTATAAAAGCAGTTGAGACAAGAATTCAGGTCCCCTACTAAAGGTTAGGTCATTTACCTTAACACAACCATGCAATTCACCCAGATTTCTGTGTCCCCAAAACCTCACTCAGAGTAGCATTGTACATAAAGGCTAAAAAATTATATTTTCATAACATGGATCTCTGTCGTGGCTTCATGCAAGCAGGAAGAAACATTCTGGCCCGAAGTTTCTGTATCAAACATTTCCTGCAGTGTTCTCTACTTCATAGTGAAATTTTGGCAGTTCAGGATGTCAGGAAATTGAACATATTTGGTGAATATTCCGATGTGGAACATAATTTTAAGCTAACAAAGCTTTAGTAAAAAGGGAGAGAAACTTAAGGAAATAGTAACACAAATTTCCTGGATGACAGTCTGTCTGTAATGCCAGGCCAAATTAGGATGAGAAATGGCTTTCACAGAATGTATTCTCACAGCCCAACAACTCAATAAAATGTGTACAGATCTACTTACATTTTTTTTTATTAAGCAAAGTCAGCAAAGAAACCAAATCTAGGCAAAACCCAAACACTCAGAAAAAGCCCTTTCCGCCATCATCAGGCCTTACAGCTTAAAGGAAGGGATCACTCAGATAAGTTTGTTTAAAGAATTTCAGTATTTTTCAGCTCTGTGAAGATTTTTCAGTGGCATTATGCAACAGTGGGCATTTGGGGAAGGAAAACATTAGCTTAATGTTATGCTGAAATAGCTACACATGTAGCCGGTTCCTGATTTAGTGAGAGCCTACTGTGTGCAGCACTTCTGACTGAAAGCAGGAGGGGACAAAATCTTTTTGGTGATACAGACTGAGAGATCAGCTTGCTGCTCTGCACTTTTATTTATTTTTTTAAAAAATATAAATATATAATATTTTTGTTCAGAAGCCAGCTTCTGTTCATAGGAAGTATGCTTTATGCACAAAAGAAGAAAAACCCGTCGCTCGCATGCCTTCTATGGCTATATGCCATAAAAATTAAGCAAATATTGAAGGTTTGAAGGCGATCTTGTTGCCAAGAGATAAGCTGAAAGGTTTCTTAAACACCTGCTTTACCTTCTCGTAATAAACTGTTTCTCTCCTCAGCTCCAGAAATGCCCTGGCTTTTCTTGTTCAACATAACGGCAAGGTCCTTCAGAGCTTGAGTTGCTCAGCAGGGTCTGGTGTAGGCATGACTTTAATTGGGATGCAAATTATTTAACTGACCTTTTGAATAAGAGCTTTCTTGAGCTCTTTTTTTTTTTTTTTTTTTTTTTTTTAGGATTGGAGTTCTGTCTCCTACTGCTGCCCTGTCATAGGAACATAAGAAAGCAGTTTTATACAGTGGGTTGCAGTATTATATTGCTAATTCTAATACAAAATATCGAAGGCAGCAGTTTCATTTTATCCCATCAGATGGACATTTTCGTTATAGCAAAGTCCTTTACAGGAGTCTGCACAACCAACAAGCTAGAACGCACATAATATTTTCATCTGCTTATATTTCATATTTTAACAGCTAAGTTTTCAAACAAACTAAAACAGAATTATAAGACTTTGGAAACAACAAAGCTATCTGTCTGTTCTTATTTTCACATTTTTAGCTAGCAGAAATAAAAAATTGGAACAGTTATTGCGATGGTGTATTTGAAAGCTTAATAACACTGCCAATTTGGAGGAAAAAAATGCTAATATGGTATTAGATAGCTTTGTCAGTTGAGCTGTTTTCAAGATAACTCATAAGTGCTACTACCAAAAAGCTGGTTCATCCTCAACCATCTTAACACAGTTAACAGACTTAATTTTTCTGAATACTATACAGCATTCAAAATTAGTTTTCTTTCTTCGAAATAAGAAATTCATAATTAAAGCACTACTCATATTTTTGCCAAGGGAAAATTGTAACAGACACATAAATCCATGATTAAATTGACCACAGAATTGATTACTGACATTTTCGCTTGTTGAATATAGCAATTCAACTCAAAATGAAGATTTCTAAGGTAACTCTTGCACTTTAGGAGACATGACTGCAGAAAGAGCCAAATCTGTGCGCTGTTCAAGAGTCAGCGGTCAACTCTGACTCCAACCAGACAGTTTGCTTCTCTCTTAGACTGTGGATTAGTATAATTTCTTCTTGGTTAATGTACTGGTCCCACAACATGGGGCAAACAGATAAAAAAGGATTAAAAGTGTTTTTTAAAAAGACAAAATTCCCTGCACAAAAAGTGCTTTCACTAGGGGCAGTACAAGCCCAAGAAATCCAAGCTATCATTACTGGCCAAGAACCCTGATCCACAAGTAATACATTTTTGGGGCCAGTTCACATCACAAAAATAGGTTGTCCCTGCTCATGAAAGGTCCACATCGAGGCTGACACAGGGGACAAATCAGCTTCATCCTACTATGGATGGTGGTTTCCGCATCAAAAACAGGTACTGGCAAGACATTGGCAAGCATTTTCAAGTGAAACAGCCTGTACTGTTCCACCTTATGAACAGCAAAAAAATGTAATTTTTTAGTATTGATTGCAACTTAATTTTCTGGTGGATAGTCACACATCAAACTAATCTCTTCCATGGTATTTTCCCATTCTGGAAGTTGGTATTAATGGCGTTAGAATGCATAAAATACAAACATAAATAGGACTTATTAACTTGTTCTGTATATTTATCTGAAGATAGGCAAGTATTTTTATATTATTACTTAAGTAACTATCAATATTTACTCGTGAAACATTACTAGGACACTAAAAATACTACTGCCTATTCAACAGACCTTCAAGTAAAGGAATACAAATCTAAGCGCCCTAGTCTCCATAAGCAAAACCCAGCAGCATCCTTGGAATAGCAGCTCCTAGCCTATTGTTTTTCTGCTAATCACTCAATCAGCTTTCTTTATGGATTTTATAAAGACGGAGTTTATCAGTTATGTACAAAAGGGTAGGGAGTGGAGAGGGGGAAAAATAACAAGAAACCCCACCCCATCTTGACTTTACATCTTTTCACTTCTGATAGCCAAGATCAGCACTGATGTCTGAAACTGGTGAAAAGAGTTCTATGTAATTAGTCTTATCTTTGGAATTTATCATCTGTTTTATCCAATCTGGATGTGTATAATTTTTTTTCCCCCCACATATCAGGTTCCAAGTAGGATTGCGAAGTACCAGGCAAACAGATTTGAGATTCTTGTGCTTAGCATTTGGATCTAAAAGCAATATATGGCTAAGCTGAACTATAGTTCAGTTTATAGGTTGAATTTTTACAGAGAAATTATAACTAATACGTTTAAATTTAAAAGAAAGCACATAAAAAATATCAAGATCAGCATAATGAGAAGGTGTTCCATTCCATAGTATTTCATTTGGTCTTTAGTCCCTTTCCTGACACTTCGTGGAAGAATCAATTCCTGTGAGATATATCAGGATATGAAATCTACCCTTTTAGAAATGTATTAAATTATCTCACTCACTTCTTGCTGCCTGACTCACAGATAGCTGTGTTGGTCCTGCTGTAATCTTGGCCTTAAAAAATGTAATAGCTACGTAGAAACAATATTCCTGGAGCTGAACTGAGCCTAGCAATCAGGGGAGAAGGTAGCAAGAAAATAATCTGATGATTCTATTTCCTATTAGCCCTCTTTTTATATTACATGTGATGTCTGATAATTGAAAATATTTGTGTCATTGTATTAACAATTCCCATAAAAATAACTTTAGGACTAATTAAAAAAGTAATTATTTGCATAGAGGATCTATCTTGTAATAAAGAATAAGAAGATCAGCAATACAGTAATGGAAACAAGGGGTTAGAGTCATCTTCTAATGTAACTTATCCATAAAACCAAGGAAAAGTTATGTTTGGTATCCTTATACAGACCACTCCCATACCCACATATGCAAAGAAATATAAAAGTACATACAAAAAACTTAGTGGAAAATAGTATATTTCCGACCCATAATACAGAAGGACTGTGGGTCTAGAACAACAGAAGAAAGACTCATTTTATACAGTAACAGTATACATGTGAATAAAGAGCACCACGTGTTTATGGACTGATTATTTTTATGAGGTCTAACTGTGAAGAGACATTTTGACAGTTTTATTTACAGTGTAAGGCATACCCTGAGGCATGTGAGCAGGGTTTGAAAACCATATACACTTGTATATAAAGCACACACATACATATATATATATATATATATATACATATGTATAAATATATGTACATGATCATAGGAAGTGATTTTACAGAAAAAAAAACGTAAGCCTATCTGACATGGCAGTCTACTAATGTAGTGTACTTCTAAATAGCCTTTTTAACATATACATCCTATCAAGAACATGAAATCTGCAATCATGTGAGGTAAACAAATATAAATTTTATGTTCATAAAGGCACTGCCCAAAATGAAATAGTGTTTAAAAATACATTCTAAAAATATGCATAAAATTTCTTTAAAAATATATATATATATAATAGATGTCAATGTATATATGCTGCTATTTCAAATGCAGCCAAGTCACTAAGCTCAGTATATGTCTTTTTGATTTTGGAGAATTAATGGAGGTTTCTACTACAGAAAATTTTTTTTTCTTAAATTAGGTATAGTTAAAAAAGAACCCAGAGACATCAACCCCACTGAACAGAACAGCATTCAAAAAGTTAGATCACGGAGGATGAAAATAATAGGATTACAGGCAACATCAGCTTGTAAAACAAATTCTATTCTTTAATAAGCATCTAGTGTGTCCATACATAATTAATGTTAACAGTTTTTAACGGCTTTGGCTGTAACCTTAGTAGTTCAGTGTGGAACCTGCTTGTGTCATCCCCGCCATTATTGGGACAGAGGTAGAGCGCAGCAAAGAAGTAACTTGACGTTATATTTACCAAATTTCAGCTTTTGATTAATTATCCTCTGGCAAAGACATACTGGGAACGCCCCATTACCTCATAAATGGTATTATGCTGGTTAGACACCTTCCATAACGTTTAATTAAAGCACCAACTCTTCCTACTGAGCGCTGAGAAGAATTTCGATACATTTGTCTTAGTAAAACTACCTGGTTTTCTTTTCTACCTACCTTCTTTCTGTATTCACATCTCAATGATGTGAGAGGGAGAATGTATAGTGGCACAACATCACACTCTAGGCGCCCTAATCTGTGTTAGGACCTGTAGCTGTCACCACAACACAACAGTAAGTGGCAACGCTGAGGTTTAAGGTTTACTTTGTAGGCAGCAAAGTCCAAATGAGTCAAATTTAATTTTTTCACTGCTTGTGTCTCCTCAGCCTCTCACTGTGTCGTTGCACTAGAAGAAACACATACCCTCTTAATACAATATCTTTTTGTGTGATTCATATACGTGCAGGATACTCAAGATTCCATTTTTGATGATTAGCAATATTTATAAATTGGATTATAACATTTAAATGAAACACTGTAGTATTTCCTAGAAAAGAGTTGGGAATATTATGCTCATTCCAGAACGGTGAGGATAACTGCCACCATTTGAAATTGAGGTCTGTTGACATGTTGTGGTGGTTTCCTACATACATTATTGGCAAATTTATATTTTACAGACTAGGAATTTAAAAGAAAACTCAGGTGTTAAACAAATACCCTATTTAACCTGATGCAGCACAGCTCAGATGAAACCCTATGTCGGAACAGTATCTATAATAAAAAAGACTGCATTTATTCTCAGTTACTTTTTTGAAAAGAGAACCCTGCATAAGTGACTACAGCAGCATGTTCTGTCACATTCTTTCCATAAACTGAGCCCTGTCAGTGACAGCAAAACAGATTGTGTGCATCTGCTGGGAATGAGCCAGATGACAGTGGAAGAAACACACATGGATACCTTGGCACAACAACTAAAGAAGTAGAAGAAAAATGGACAGAAAGAAGCAGAAAGTTCTAAACTTTAATTAAAATGGCTCTCTAACAAAAGTGAAGTTATCTAAGAGTCTGTTGCAGACTGTATGCTTTGCTTTAGATTGTTAGCTTTCCAAAAGCAGCTACATATTTATAGTCGACATTGTCTTGTTTACTCCCTATGGCACTCATATGGCCACCATTCCCACAGTGTCTGGGTCCCATGGAATTTGCCTCAGGGAAATGCCATCCTCATTCTACAGACAGGGAACTGATGCACCAACAAAGGAAAATCCTCACAGTCATCTGAAATAGGTTCTGAACAAATAACCTGCCAGTATTCTAGCATTATAGGACTAGAGAGCCTGACAAGTTAAAGTAGCACAAATGGTGACTGAGTCTTCTTTGCTATTGCTGCTTGTACCCTCTCAAGTTTTACTGTTGGATATATGTGCTTAGAGCCCAAGCTCTAAAAAAGGTCAGTGAGTTGCAGTCTTCAGTGCAGAACTGCTATGTCAAATAGTGATATTTGTGCATTCTTGTATAAAAAAGGAGAACCTGATCCTTACTATTAGCTAAAAAGCACTCACAAATATGTGGTGGCAGAACTGCAGGCTTATACTCAGGAACGAGTTCAGAAATTCTGCCGAGTCTCTAAACTAAATCCTTCATTTCAGGTGTAAAATAATTTGATGTCATTGTTTCCCTTTTGGTTAATCACTTGAAGACAGATCAAATAGACAGGGAAGTGCATTTCTTTATATTCCTTCTTTTTTTTTTTTTTCTTTTAAGAAAACAGTATTTTGATTACAAGGACATAAAAACTCTTATGAAGCTTGCTCAAACTTTTTACACAGCCTTGTATATCAAGAATAAGATCTGACTGCCAGATGACTAAAGATCAGTACAGCACCTAATAGTCCAAGCAGCTCAAGTAATCTATTTAGAGTATCTGGAAGCCTCATGAGGCCAGCATCCTCAGCCTGTTATACATCCCATATGCAGTCACTACCTAATGTTCTAATGGTACCTCAGAATCACATTAGAAATATGGAATGATTTAGTATTTATAAAACTGATATAAATCGTTACATAGTACAATTACCATCCAGCAGATAGAAGCTAACATATACTCCTCTAGTCTGAGAAAAAAGCTCTAGAACATTGTACAATGCACTCTCATGTTCCATCTCATTCAGGATGTATGAACGACAGCTGCACATGTACAGACTTTAATCCACAAGAAGGACTTTAAAAACTGTTTAAGTAATGTTCTTGATCAAAGAAGTAGTAGCTCTCTACACAGTCTTCTCAGTTGGCCCAGAAGAGAAGGTAAGATCTTCTTTTGAAATGTTCTACTCAAAAAGTACCTTTGTTTCTAATGAGTCTGGAAAAAGAGTCAGAGTAGAACTGAGAAAAAGAGGTGGGTGTTAATTAACAGCATGAATGATTATTCTGTATATAAAGCAGGTTTTAGTAGGTCATCAAGTCAGTGGAGTTATGCTAGAGTACAAGCAAAGGACATTGGTTTCATATATTCGCTTACATCTAAAATACTATTAAATAGTTATGTTAATATCTGTGGTTGCAAGTTCACTTCATATTTGTGAAATCAGAATTCCCCAGTTACAGTTGAAAGAAAAAGGCACAAAATTTTTACAATTTTTAAGCTGTTTCAAACTCCTGGATAAATACTAGACAAGATTGAATGTTGGCACAACTCTTTAACCAGAGTTGTTATTCTTCTTCATTAATTCAAGCATAATAATGTGGTCAGGAAGTCAGGTCTGGATTCACACCCACATATTCAACAGGCACATTAACTGTATAAGACACTGGCTTAAGAGACATGCTTGCTAGACCACAAGGTCTTTCCTAAAGGACCACCCAAGCTCTGATGAGGATGACTGCACATAATGGCTATTTTTGAACTATTTGTTCTCACAAAGGTTTATTAAATGCTCTCAGGTAGCCTGAGCAATTTATCGCACCCCCAAGTTGTACTTCCTGTCTCAACCAACCTATAATCAACCCATTACTCATTCACAGCACGCTCATTGTCCTCATATTCAAACATCTCTTCATGTTCTCCCACCCCAGATTTCAGAGCTTTGCTAGGCATGGTATGCCTCAGTTCAAGAAACAAACTCAAATGAAAGAATGAGGCCACTAAAACTTATGAAAGACTGACAGAGAGGTATTTATAAAAGATCTAGTTTCACATATTTAGATGAATACACATGTAAATGTAAAGATAAAACAAAAGACACTTTCCTCGTATACACTGAAGATTCTATGATTCTGTGACTGTATTTTATAAAGTAAAATCAAACTTTCCCAACAATGCAATAGGAAAGATGGAATGGAATTTTTTTTTTGTAACTAATTTTGAGCAGTGTTACAGACTAGAAACACAGACAGGCTTGTATTTTTTGAGAAAGAGAGATAAAAGAGCACAAGAGAAAAACTCAAGAGCTAAGGAACTATGGCATTCCAGTGAAACATGACTCAATTACAGCCCTTCATTTCATGAATATTTAATTATCTACACAAAAATGGGATGGCCTCACATTTGGAAACTGAGAGTAGCTTTCTCTCAGAATACTTTTTAGCTAACTGATTAAGGACCTTTCCAGGAAGAGAGAATTGTCTATTCTGTGACTTCTCTAAATTAAGGGTAGAAAGTATTTCAAATCAGGTTTCTCAGATTGTGAAATTCTACAATAAAAGCTAAACCAGGGCTATAAATAATTTGTAGACTTAATTTCGGGATGTGGGTTTCAGTAGAGGACAGGACACAGCAAAGTAAAACCTAAATTCCCTTTTGTGTTACCCTAGGTCCTTTCTACTTATGTGGATACATTCCGGCATTCTGAGCAGATTTCAGCTCTTACAGCACCTCAATAAAGCTGCTAATTTTCATGCATATTTTGCCCTTGCAGAACTGGTTGACATTGTAGAACTTGGAAGTATTGCATAACAGACTCGTACCAAAAAAAAAAAAAAAAAAAGAGAGAGAGAGAGAAAGAGTTGCAGCTGCATTTAAAACGACATTTAGGTGTTCTGAGTCCCTTTTTTACATCATATGCATTGGACTGTTGTGCAGCTTCTGCACTCCTCTTCCAGAATTTTTTACCTTGTCTCAAATAAAGTTCATGTGTCTTTTTGGAGATGATTATTAGTTGATTTTATGTTAAATATATATGATACACTCTAAAAATCTCCCTTTATTTTAAAGTTTTGGAATTAACATAGAAGGATTCTGATCCTTGATCTTGGAGCTGATCACAAAGTGATCTGGCACTGGAGGTTACTGTATTCAACAAACTTGTTTTAAAATTTTGGAGCAAACTTTGGAACTGACTGCTTTAGCTTAATTTGTTTCAATAGAAAACCTGAATTTTAATCTTGGATATCTGGTTTAGATCACAGTATATTAAAACCTGCTCTGTGAACAGACACAATAGTGGGTATTTATTTAACAGTTCTGCATTTTTATTAGCATTTAGGCCAATACATGAAAATAGATTCTTTTCCTTTTGCAAGTATCAGCAGTGTAATCTCATGTAACTATATGTCTATAGATTCCTTGAGGTTTTAAAGAGACCTATTGGATATATCTTCATTGTATTTTGAGCTTATATCTATCAGATGGGAAGCTGTATTTCTAAGATGGTGTTTAATTCAGAGAGCAATCTTTTGATCCATTAGTGGAACAGCTTCCTCTTTCCAATCACATCTGGAAAACAGTAGAGTGAAAGGAGAGAACAAATAATTTCTTCCTGACCATCCTCAAAATTACTTTTTATCAGAAATCTGTAGAAGTGCTATTCCATGTCCTATCTGGAGCAGCCAAAGTGGTGATGGTCTTGCGACAGGTCTCCCTTTAATCTTGTACAGAAAAACGTGGTAGAACATAGTGCTACTGCTTTACAGATGACATTTAGTGACTTGTAACAGAAGGCAGCACCAGAAAATCACCACTTGTCCAGATACAAGACAAGTACTGCTCTTCAGAACAGATCAGAATATCTGTCTTTTTTGTCATGCATCTTTGCTGCATCAATTATTGCTTCATATTGTTATTAAGTGACCAAAAAAAAAAAAAAGGGGGGGTGGGGGGGAAGTTAAATGAAGAGCATACTCTGCCTCCATTAAGAAAGTGTTGTGCTGTCAATTAAGTATTTTTCTCCAGGATTAGAAGCAGAGAAAATAAATCCTAGTAGCATTAAAATGTCATGCAAAAATGCAACTTATTCTATTGCATTCTTTGTATCTGTCATAAGGATTTGCATTATGCCTATCACCATCATATCCTGTTCCTGGCAGATTTTCTTAAAGACATGAAATTCCAGAAGAGATAGCCACTCAGTAAGGTTGCCTTCAAGAAGATTATTCTGCTGATTACCACAGAGCAAAATACTAAGCTCGTGACAATGTCTACTGGAAGCATAATTGAACCGTATGTAATGTTCTAGATAGGGCTTGAAGTACTGGAAGTTGTTGCACTGAAGGTAAATCTCAAGTCACTTTGTCAATCTTCAGTTTTGGAAAACCCACAAAGATATTAATCCAATTTTCAACTTGTGTGCCTATAGTATTATAGCAAATGTAGAAGAATATTCCTCTATTTCTGTCCTGTGCATAATCTTTTTTTACTTCCAGGTCCTATTGTTCTACCAGTGAAGATATGCAGAGCTCTACCTACCAGAAATATAGGTAGGCATTCTACATTTCTGTAGATGTAATTACGGGCAGTTCTACTTTAGTTAGGTAGCTTGCCAATCATTCCATCATGTTTCCTTTTAAGAAGAAACTGGAGTATTATTTTCCAAGGAATACACATTTTTAAAGGCAATTTAAAATTTTTTCTGATTGCTAACAACGTGTCACAAAAATAAGAGCACTAGTAACCCAACAAGTCTGGGTTATATTATTTTAATGTGTGCTCTCAAGAACATTAATAAACTTTTGCTTCATCTTATATAAGAGCATATGAGTCCATTGCTCTTACTGACATTTATGGTCATATTTCTGACCTTCAAAATTTATGTATGTGTTTTTTGGATAAAGATGTACATTTTGTATGCCACTGCAAGGATGCACGCCCTGGCTCAGTATTCTGACATAAAAAATGTGTTTTGTAGAAGTTTGGTAAGTGTGCCATTTCACACTTATTTCATGTATTGCAGTGGGGTAATAAGCTGTTTTTTTTTTCCTCACTCTGCTGGTGTATCAGTACCTTGTCTGCATCTTGTACGCATAAGCAAGATAAAGGAAAAACTGACCATTTCTCCAGGATTCTGTGGGCAAAGCAGGTTCTCACCAAATACTGCTTCGAAGGCCAGTTCTTTACAAGTATAGAACAGATTTAAACAATCATTGTTATATTTTGTTGAGCCTGCTCCCCTACGCCTGCAACAGCTAAAGATTATTTATAGCAAGACAAATTCTATACAATTCAGCAGGAAATTTGACTGAAAAAACTCTGCAAGATGAAGGTTTTAATTTGACTACCATAACCCACTTCTCTTATTCAGCATAGGCAGAAGCAATGTTCAGGACACAGGTGGACAGAGATAAAGCAGGCTTAAGGAGAAGTGTTGAGAACATACTGTCTCCTGCTGGTTTCACAGAATATCCTCAAACTACTTTTTTCTTTTTTTTTTTTTTTTTACACGCTGCCCAGGCATTCCCAAGGGTTACGGCAATCACAGAGGAGCTCCTGACAGCATGTCTGAAGATAAAATGCAGGCTGAAGTGAACAGCAAGGGCCAGTGCTACAGAATGCTCACAGAACCTCTGTGTCCTGCTGTATTTCTACCTCTTTAGGAACAGTTTTTCCATCCGAGTTGCCATGAAATTATTTAAAGCAATCTCCACTGAGAAGCCCATATGGAATTCTTAAAGGAAGAGTGCTGTAGTCCAGCTTCTTACACTCGTGGATACATTCTGGAACATTTTAGTTTCTGTAATGGTCCAACACCAACTAAATACTTTGGATTAAAATAATGCATCTTTCTTTTGAATACAATATATTTGTCAATAGGGGGAAGAATTATTTAGAAATCAAATAAACAGCTGCTGTGTTACTTGTTAATTATGTTACTAAGAGTAATGTTTCACGTGGGTAATGTTCTGCATTATGTTTACTTTTGCAGATGTTTCATAAACAATTTCACAATCCACCTTCCTTGCCCTTTGTACATACTTTGCTAACAGCTATTGATTGACTACTTAAAAGTAAATAGTGAAATTTAACAGAGCATGGGTTCCACAAATGGCATGCACCCTGTATCTATAAAAGCAAACATAAATAATATTATTTCCAGTTCAGCTTACTTAACTGCGCATCTTGTGCTTATAAGATGGGTGACGAAAGACAGTAATGTCTAAGGTGAATTCCTGCACTGCCATTTGGTTAATAGTGATTCTCATGATAAACTTCACTTAATCAATTATGGAGTTGGAGAGAGAAGAGTCAGAGAAGCCCTATTAGGTTGGACTCTAAGTTTCATACCAGCAGTGCTTTAGAACCAGGGAAATGGAGGCATAGGAGCTTTATACCATCTGTTCCCTTCCGTCCCTAATCTGTGGGCTGCCTTGTTGTTAATTTACACGAAGGCAGCAGATACTGACTTTCAAGGACCTGCTGTACTAGCCAGGATCTCTGAAGCTCTCTCTGCTCGAACTCTTGCAGCCCTCCAATGACAGGGAGGGTGGCAGAAGGCAGAGATAAGTACCTTTCCCCTGCTGAAGCAGGTGACTGCTAAGTCACCTGTTCAGGGAATTACAAAAGGGGCCTGGACTACAGACCTCCCTGGTGTCATTACTGAACCCAGCTTGCACCAGAGTTTATTCCATACAATATTACAATAAAAACTTCTCAGTTTATCCAGATATGGTTCTAAATAAGTCAGACAATGTACATCTAGAATGGCGTAGGACACACTTCTGCAATTTAAATGTATTTAGCTGTTAAAAACCAACAGGGGAGAAAAATGCCTAGTGGAGTTCTGTTTAGCTGTATTTCAGAGTAATAGTCCTACACTTGAAATGCCTTAAAGATTCTTTTCCTCTGTGCCTCACTCTGTTTCTCTTGCGAATGTACTTTCTCTTTGCAAGGGAAGAAGCAAAGAAAGTATATGAGAGAATTCTATTGCTTTTGCACATTAGCTTTAGCTTTTCTGGATAAATAATGGGTGACATTTGCATACTTTGAAATATTTTCAAGGCTAGGATACTACCCAGTGTTTAGTGGCTTAAATACATGGCAGATCCTGGAAAGGTCTCTTTGCAGTTCAAAACTAATGGGAGAAAAATGTGATACTAACAGGGTTGATGTCAGAACACAGTCCTAAACCCTGTAATTTTTATATATTCTAAAGCCACATACTAATTCCCTCGACTAAGATCTGCATGTGTAGATTTAACTCTCTGTATTCAGTGGGACACAGCTATTTTATCTATAAGCAAGCACCTAAATTTACTGTGTGTGCATCAAGAAGACACACATTTTTATTACCCATAATAATTGGCAGACTAATGATTTTTTAAATTGCAAAATCATTTCATATCTCTTTAAAACTTCCTTAGCAGAATGAGCATCTAGGAATTCCACTGCTTTTCCTGAAAGTCGTAGAATAGCAGGATATATTTCCAATGTCATCATTAAATTGATCCCATACTTTACATAAAACTGGGTGTCATTAAAATGTGCAAAAGTGCACTCAGCCTTGGCTGCTTCTTTATCATTAAAAGACTGTACCTGGCTGCTCAAACATAGAGCTGGGTCCCATAAGTTGTATTTTGTCACACCGATGCCAGGTAACTTTCAGAAAATTACACCCTCCCATCAAAAAACTATAAAATATTCTGCTGTTGTAGGATATAAATCTAACACAGCTGAATGTTTTTTCAGGTATGCATGAGTTATATGGCCAGACTAAACCTCTAAGGAAAGGACACTGTATTTCAGTCTGCACCACACCAAGCTTGGTTTCAGTATTTTACGCGTACAAATGCCTTTTCAAAAGTACTGATCATCCACACCTAAAACCAGGAGTGTCAGGTGCACATATTGCACATTTGACGAACTCTTAATATCGTTTTCTTGCTTACACAGCTGTAAAATGACCAGGAGCAATTACAAAATGTGATAACTATTCTTTGATTCTGTAATGAGCAAACATGTCTCGTGCTAGGCTTTTTCATCTTACTTGGCTGAGAGTTACTTCAGAGTATTTCAAACATTTCTCAAACTGCATTTGTTGTCTCTTTCCAAGGGCTTACTTTTTGAAGCATTATCCTGCCCAAATATTCTAAATTTCCATTTCAGCCTCATAATACATTGTCAAGAAGTTAGTGTAATGCACATAGGAAACTAAAGGAGAAAAAGAAAACGTGCCTTACATGTAACATAAACTTTTGAAAATAAAGCTAATCAAAGCTAGAATGAAAGAAAATCAAAATTTCTTTCACTGTCAGTTAAAATGAAACATTTGAATTTACAGGAGCTTACTATCTGATTATAAAAATACACACAAAATTAAATACATAAATATTAATTTTATGTATCACATAAGATGAAGACAATGAAAGAAAGAATGTTTACATTTATGGTCGACTCATTAGTGTTTTATTATGTGAAACACTAGGAGGCATCAGTTGGGTGAAAAAAAAAAAAGAGTTCTTCTTTTGAAAAATGCTAATGAATTAGCATAGAACTTATCAGCGTGGAAGTTTCATGCTTCCAAATGTAAAAGGCTGCACTTTATAACTAAATTATGCAAACAGCTGAAATTCTCTATTCTCACTGATAAATGACGTATTTAGTGATACAAGGATGATTCTTAATTTCCTCAGTATTTTCAACCCAGACTGCTATGTTCGTATGCACAACACAACGTATAATGTTATATCACACTACATTTTTTAAAATACCAGAATAGAGGTAAGCTAAAATTACTTACTTGATCCTCAGTATTATACTTTTTGATAAATCTGCAAAGCCCTGGAATGTTTTATGCACTCTCTTCTGCACATAAGCTCTTAACAGGGTAAGTGCAGTGAATTCAGTATAGACCTAGGCTCTTTTAAGAACTTTCAATTGCTATTGGGGACATCATTTAGCTAAAGATGTTTTAAAAACATCCCAGGACAATAATCTATGACATTTTAAATATATTTCCCAAAAGCAGTGAATTAAACAGTGATTATAAAGTCTGTATAACAAAGCTACAAGTGGCACTAGCTTTTACTATAAAGTCATATGAAACCAGTAATGTCAAAATTGAGTATTCTTTCCTTCAAATTGCATTTAACAATGACTAAGCAACAAAGTTATAGTTGTCCTATAAAATAATCAATTGAAATGGAAGTGTGTCTTGCCATGCTGCAGCAATCAGCTTTTATCTCTGCCCAATCAAAATGACATGTGAACTGCCTAATCCTTCTTTTGTAAGGCACATAAGACTTTGTTGTCACTGTTGGTTTTGTGAATCGCCTCTATAAGCTGGTCTGATTTCCTAAAGATGACAGATCCTAGTGAATAGACAGGCTCTACTGCACTGCAGTCAATGAGACAGTGAGATTAAAGTGGAGGACTGAAGACACTAGCTTTTAATCACCTATCCACATGCAACATTCACCATCAGTTCTAAAAAATTACCTGAAAGCTGATCAGAGGACCCAAATAATTCCTTTTAAAAGTACAAAATTTTATTTTTTTTTCACTTGCACCATCAGTTGTGGTTTTGCTGACTACGATTCTTCTAAGGTAATTTTATTTCTGAAATAAGATGCAAAACTGTATTTTCATCCTTTTCAAATACCAGCATACTATCCCTACCCTTAAGATTAAAGTTTTCTAGCTGTTAGAAATTACATAATTTTTTGGGGGGGTATTTTATGCCTAAGTCGCTACAGAGACTAAACGAAGATGTAGAAAAAAATCAGTCTGCTGATACCATATAAAAAAAAAATCTTAAAATACATCATAAATCAAACTCCTATAGTTATTCTCCAAAATGATGAAGCAGAGACTATAAAGTCCTTGAAATTATATAGGACCTAATTTATGTTCATCTTTGTAATCAGCATTTTCAGAAGAATACCATTACACCTTACTTTAAAAATTAATTTTATAAATTATTGTGTAATTTAGAATAATAATGTCCAACAGGTAAAAATGGACTTTATATATCGAACCCCAAATGTTTATTATTTCAAGCACTTCAAGCAGTTAATGACTTCTTGCTCAGTGAAATGTAGAAATATCCTTAGCTGTCTTTGAAGATGAACTGTTCTGCTGAACAATAAATTAACCTGTTACAGAGAAAAGTAAAATCAAAAGAAATTAAGTTGGCAAAAGTGTTCTCTCCACAACTCCTGCTCAGTTTCTGAGTTTCTATGTAG
Organism: Indicator indicator; assembly: GCF_027791375.1. Lineage (NCBI taxonomy): Eukaryota > Metazoa > Chordata > Aves > Piciformes > Indicatoridae > Indicator > Indicator indicator. Next base: position 2,910,601 of record NC_072053.1, on the reverse strand, counting down.
TTGTATTTATTATCTATTAAATAGTGAGCTAGAAAATCTTTCAGAGGCAAACTTTTTGCAAGGGGCTTCAGCAAGCTTTATTTCTCTTTGTCGATGACATTTTAGATGTTTTAAAACCCAGAATCATTTGACAGAGGCATCTTTCTGCTTTTGAATATACAAGTTGATGGCACATAATTTAAGAGTGTTTATAAAAAAACAGGACAAATTTTATGATCTAGTACTGAGACAAAATTCACCGCAAGAAAATATCAGTATGAATTTTCTCATCACACTCCAAAACCAGCAGTTCAGGAACGTAATTGTACAAGACTTAATCTCACACACTATTAATCATTTAGTACCAATTTCTGTAAGGCTCTTAAGCTTGAGTTTCCTTTTTCTCTTGGTCAAGTAATCCTAACAGGATACAGACATATCTGATTCCTGCATTCATATATAAGACACTGAAAGTGACATTCTTTTTATCTCTGTCTCAAGAAAGCTATGGGACAGCCTAGAGATTTAGGTCTCTTTAGGGCCTGAGCCTGTAAATCATTACTCCTGTACTTGTTCATTTGCACACAAGTACTCTTCAGTGCTGTCAGTGGGACTAGTTGTGCAAGAACTGTTTGCACGGAAAGAAGCTTCTCATAGGAGCTATGTAGGGCATATTAGCACAACCATGTAAGATTTTAGAATAAAAGGATGTGCACTACAAGAAACTCAGACGCTCTGAAATAAGGGCCATTCTCTTAAGTTCTCAAAGAGTTTTTCAATTACTTAAAAAGAGACTTAAGTATGAGCAAAGACTTCACTATTAGACTCAACACATGCTATAATCATTAATATAAAAAGAATAACCTAACAGGCATTTTAATAAAAGTGAGAAAGCGTTAAAGCCCTGCGGGTTTTTTTGACTTCATGTTAGGCACCTCAAATCGTTTAGCAAAAAACAGTTCACAAAATAACAAATCCCCAAAGAGGCTGTTTGCCCGGGGAATTAAAACTGGAAATCAGTCTGTATGTAACACAGAGGTTAGAACTGGTTCACAGGTGGTTATATTTCCATGCCCTGCCAAGCCGTTAGGGATTAGAGTTGTTATACTCTATATAAACATCCATACTCTTCAACCACAATGCCCTGGAAAGTGCCAATAAAAGAAATCTATTCACATATGCATCTAATATAATTGGTTTATCATCCATCTCACAGTTCCTTTAAAGATATGAAACTAGGACATTTGCCACTAAGCTGATTGTCAGATACTTGCTAGGGAAATGCATTTTCTGTCAAGGCAATTATTTTCTCATCACCAATAAAATACTAGCAAAGTGTCTTATTCTGCTTAATTCTCTTAAATCTTTAGTCTTAAGTTGTGCATGACAGTACTTAATTTCAAGAAACAGGTATTTGCTAATAATAATTATATACAATAAAGAAAATAGAATTCTTGTGTAAAATATCATGGTTAGGTTTCCACAGTGATTAAGTTTTCTTTTGCACTATGCTGCTTTCTTGTTTGCTTCTTTGTTGGGATTTTTCTTGTGTTTTAAGAAAAGGAACTATTATCTTGTCTTTATTTTGTTTCTCAGGCTGAGAGAAGGTCACACTAAGTTTTATGGGAAATGCTAAGTATTACAGTTACATAATGCACCAACCGTGTTGTCTCTCATTTACATTAAACTTTATCTTAGCTTGTATCTTAGTACTGCAACTAAACCAGGCAGTTCAGTAAGGCTGATTAGCTGTGCTCCCATGTGTTAAAAAAAATGCAGAGATTACGCAAAGTACTATGTAAAGACCAAAGCATGTTATTCCAAAAGAGGTTTGCAGCCCATGACTTAGATCTCCAAACCAATGTGCGGGGTCTTTCCATCTCAAACCCAAGTATTTAAATTAAAGATGCAGAAAGTTAAATACTTGGGAGCATGCAACACCTAAACTAGAGAGCTGAAGAGCCTATGACACAATGAAGTTTAAGAGCATTTTGCTCAGACTGGATTGCTTCCTTAGTCTGATAAATCAGGGTGCAAGCACTACAAGGTCACAGCATTTAGTGAACTATCCAAATCAAGCAAGCTTTGAATGCTTCACAGTATCAAGCACACAAATGATGCAAACTAACTTCATCAAAGTTTAAGCACTTACGACACTGATAGAAAGTCAGCAATAATTTACCAGACAGTAACTATGCTACCTGTCTAAAAAAGTTACTTTTAAGCAATTGCACAGTCATACGTTTAAAAAGGCTGCAAGCACCCTCAATCGCAGTCCACACGCACCGACGGTTACATTCTTTAAAAGGCAATAGGAAAGGTACATAGGGCTTTTGTAGCATGCCCCCTCTATTTCACTCAGACGCTGAATTTCACATGTACTTACATTATAAACATCTAGCTGTTTGGATGATCAAGCTAGTCCTTGAGATATTTTCCTTTCATAGGAAAAAGAAAAATTCCCTTTACTTCTTCCAGCCTTAAATATTCACCACCTGGTTCGACATGCAGCCTCCGTGAATCACACACACAACCTTCAAAGTCAATCCAATAAGCAGCCAGAAGATGTCTGGTGTGTGTGTGTGCGTGTGTGCAGCGTGGAGGAGGAGAAAGTGGCTGAGCTGCTGGTCGGATTAAAAGTAACCGGGCTCGTCCTGAAAGCGTCCAGGAAGGAAGTGACAGCAGGCGAATGGGAAAAGGCGAGCAGCTCACAGCCTTTGTAACATCGCGGAGGGGAAGGGGGAGGCGAGGAAGAGATTCAAACTACACGCCTGATGAGGTGTCCTTCTCTGCTTCGCTCCCTCTTCCTCCCTTTTTTCTTCTCCTTCTCCGTCTCGCAATTTCTCTCTCTCTCTCTCTCCCACAATCCCAAACGAATGACTCTCTCCTCCCGAGCTGGAGAAATAATCAGTTTCACTCTTGCAAAAAAGGGGGCGGGATCAGATCCCGAAAGCGTTTTAATAAAACAAACATAGAGCAGCAGCAGCAGCTCCCTTCTTTGCCCCTCTAGTCTAAACTAGATTGATAAATTACTCCACTACACTACTTTAATTATGTATATGGTATGCAGAATAAATCACTGAACATCAGCACCTCAATCAAGCACTTTTTAAATGATAATTACATCTTGGGCGAATCAATCTCTCCATTCCTGACATTTTGCTAATTTTAGTTTTACGGTGGGGGTAATGGCATATGCCACACGCAAACCTAATGACAATCCTTTATTATACCGAGAGAAGACAACACGCTGTAACCGGTGGGTATCTCCCTGCTTCTGGCGAGGCAGAGGAATGGGAGGACGGCAGGATCGCTGCGAGGGCTGGGGCAGGGCTGGAGCCAAACTGCTGGCTGACTCCTGGGCCGGCAAACGCGGGGCCGGGTCTCCCGGTTTCCCTCGGCGGGGACCAGCCTGGAGCTCTCCCTGCGGGGAGCTAAGAGGGAGGTGGGGGCTCAGAAACATCCCTGCGTGCCGCGACCCTCAGACGCCTGCACCCATCCACGCCCAGAACAGCTCTCGCTCTCGCATCTCCGGGGCGGTTCGGGAGGGAGGGGGGCAGCGGGCTCTGGACTATCGCCTCTGTCGCAGCCCTGACCCCAGAGCAGAACAGAGCTGTGGCATCCACACATACCGCGTCCCCCCTCCCCCCTCCCGGATCCTTGGAGCCTTCCTGCCCGGCTCCTGGCATCTCCGCCCGGCTCATTCCCTGGAGCCCTCCGCTTGCTAAACAGCCCAACGTCCCAAACTCATCCAGGCTTCGTATGCCGCTGTGGTGGCTTCGTATGCCGCTGTGGGAGGCTTCCAGCGCGGAAGGCATACCAGTGGCAAAGTTTGGGGCAGCACTGCGCTTCCGCAAAGAAGGGTGAATACTGGGCAGATAAAATCCCCCTCGCCTCCCAACATGGTCCCAGACATGGAGAGGTTCTCTTGTCAAATTTACCCAGTGAAATGCAGTGTTACCAGCACGCTCTGTGAAAAGACAGGAGTGGTGTGGGGTTTTTTTATTTTTATTTTTTTTCCCCCTCCATAGGTTCATTTGCTTTTGAAACTGAAATGAAAGGACTGTACTGTATGGGAGCTTGGATCCAAACTAAGCACATGCCATAATTTGTAAGTAAAACTGGACTTTGCAGATACTTGTTTTAATCTCTACATAGATAGCCAACTTTTGATGGCCCTTCGAGAGCAGCAGAGGAGTTTATAAAGGCATAGACCATTATTTTAATGGTAGATTAAGGCACTGGAAATAGGAACAGCACATGTGGTGAAACCCAGCGACTGAATTAAAACAACAGTGATAAATATATATTTGGTTTATTTTAATACAAGTCCTTGGTCTTGCATTCTTTTCCCCTATGAACATCTCATTGGGCCACTGACCTACTTCTGAGATTCTGTATTTGACAGTGAATAAATGCTTTTTCAGTTCCACTGTACCTCTTAAAACAAGGATGCTCAAAGCACTGTCAGAGCAAAATAAAGCTAGGGCAGCTCTAAAAAGCACCCCACAATTCACTCCCAGTGCAGATCCTTGGAGAATACACTCTAGTGACTTTGGGTCTCATCACGCTCTGCTCCATGCTCTTAGTGGGATTTAGATACGGAGTGGACAACTTTCGTTGGACATCTACACATTATAAAATTCACTCACGACAGCAATAACTGTAATATTGATGTGCCCAGAGCCACCAGGCAGCCAGACATGAGCCAAGCACATTGTACACGGTGGTGAGAAGCACATATGCTCAGCAGTGTCAGCAGCAGAACCGATCTGAGGAAGAAATACTTTTCAGCCTCAAGTTTGGCATGAAGCACAGCAGGGAAGAAATGTGGAGTAGCTATACGGGTGGTACCCTTGCTATACCTCTTCTGCAGACAGTCTTGGTCTCCCAGTGCAGCACCCAACTATCTAGTAATACTCATATTTTCTTAGTGGCAAAACCAGAAAACTGTGTTAAGACTTCACACTCCTCTGCTCTAATTGAAAATGACTGTCATCTGGTTTATTTTGTGCCAGATATGTAATTTTGCAGGTTTCTGCCTAGTTGGTAACACAGCCCTTCAACTGGCAAGACAGAACACGAGCTCCATTGTATCTTGAAAGTAATTATTAGAATAAGCAAGTATTTAAAAAAAAATATAAGTATACAGCAGTTTAGCACATCTACTACACCTCTGTGTGGACACTTGTGGCCAAATCTCTAAATAGTGGTGACCTTCGTATATGGGAGTATCTTAAAGCCATGCCAAGTTTTGTCATAAACACAATTCATCATATCCATGTAAAGGACACCTTGATTTTTAAATCAGGGGTCAAATGCTAGGTGGACAAACAGATATAAGGGAGAGATTGGGTTTTCTCAGTCATTGCAGGTTAGATAAGGCATGAATTTAGCATCACCTTTTGAAACATTCTGCATGTTTACCCCTCTTTTGCTGTGTCTAATTTTAAAATCTGGAGTAATTTCAAACAGCGAAAAAATCTTTGTTCTGGTGTCTGTACTTATACCGATGCTCCACAAATGCACCCTTTTTGAATTTCTGTCACAAGACTCAAATCCGCTCCTTTTTGCCATCCACAGGTCATGTGTAGGTCTGCTGACAAAACTATTTTTTTTCTTAAACCACCACCTGAGGCACATGCTGCTTTAAACAATGAGACATCAGCCAAAATGTAATAATTATAAAATCAGATCCCCAAAGTTTTATCAAAGAGTGAAGTGTGTAGCCAAGTATCTCTTTCCTTTACAAGTGTGATTATCTTAAGGTAACATTTCCTTTGAAGATGATTATCAAAGTCCGTTTTTGTTCTTTTGTGCATGTAGAACATATCTTTCCCTTAGGAGAAATGAGATTGCCAGCTTACATCTTTTAATGGTGTCTAAACTGAAAAGCAGTAAGGTTACTATGGAATGATCCACCTCCTTTGCATCTTAACCCTGGGGTGGCTTGGTTTCTATTTTCTGTTTAAAGTTCTGCTCAACCCAACTCCACTCCACGCCTCGCTCTCTTCCACCACCTCCCTATTTGTAAGAGCAACACAGTGTAACACTTCTTCCCATGTCTGACTGCTTTTAAACTTGGCCCACGCTGGGTACAGCGCTTGAAGTGAGCTTTACAAAATTATTTTAAAGTGAGCTGGGGCGGTTGCCACAGCAACCCACCCTGAGAGAAATCGAGGCTATAGATTAATCTACCCCACAAGATTATTCAACAGTACTGTATTTGTTCTTCATTCATTCAGAATATTCCCTCAGTCCATATGCTTTTATAATGAACAAAAGATATAAACTCAGATTATTTCAAAGATAAAAGGATATATATTCCAGGGGCACAATTTAAATGCTTCACAAACCATTGCAAAGAGCTGAAATGTACATGATTCTTTGCAAAATCGTTTAATTGCCAAAAGATATTTGCAAGGTAGGAACAGCTGACATATGAACTTTAAATAAAATGGCATGCCAGTACTAAAATGGTGTTATACACATCAAGCAACCATTACAGAAAGCCTTTGTCGCAGGTGTACCTGTAAGTACATAATACAGCAGAGCTTGCTCTCCAGGTTTTGCTTTTAACATTAAATCTGAAAACAATAAATAGTACTTTGTAATATTAAATGCAATAAATATTAAACACTCACCACATACACCCTCTTTATTGTCAAAATCATCCGCCTCCAATGCTTTACTTAATCTTTCCCATAGTAGTTACTTCACAGTTTACAATTCTTGTTCGGCACCTTAGATGTTTAAAAGCACAAAAGTAGCATATTATTAAAATGCAAACCTATAGTACTTAAATATATTTAAAGAGATTTATGAAACAATTTCTATAGAAAGAATATGACTCGTTACTGATGTGCACTTAGGCCTAAAAGGATTATCACTTGTAAGTAACTTGACATTTTCAGAAGCTGTAATAAACTCCATCTGAATCCTACTTTAGGGATGCTTTGCTATCAATAAAATCACAAAACAATTGATCTTGGACTGTACTCACCCTCCAATTGGTACTTAGAAAATTATTTATGCTTTTACGTGTCTTTTGGAAAACTTCTCTGTGTCATTGTTTAATAAGCAGTAATTTAAAAGTTCAGATCAAATGGTAGAATGTTAATGCTTGGCATGTTAATTTCTTCCTTAAGGACAGATGCATGCTGTGCCACCACCCAGGGATGCATCTCCTTGGGTCTGCCTTGAGCAAGGCAATGCATTGTAACATAGGGAAGCCTCTTTTTATCCTGAACAACCATTTTTCTGTGCTCCCCTGTCTGTGATGAGGGGGTCCCCACTGAGACCTGAACCAACAACTTCGTCTGGAGGGTCTAGAGCTCCTCTGTTTGCCCTGACAGCTCACACTCTGCACTGATGTGGCCCCTGTATTGACAGCTCCACAAGACTGAGCTTCTAGTCCTTTATTTACTTATTAATTTACAAGGGTTAGGTTCTCCCACTCAGTGAGGAAGCAGCCACCAGCTGCCATCTCTCCAGGCAGCGCAGCCCGGCAGCCCCTGTCTGCCCCTGTGAGGGCATGGCCTGAGCATCTGGTGGTGTGGGCTTGTCTCATCTAGGCTGCTTTGTTCCCTGGCCAGTGTGGGTGTTTGATGGTGCTGAGGTGTTGCAGCTTCCTCCCACCTCCTCCTCCTTCATGTTTCTGCAGGAAGACACTGAGGCAGGGGGGGGGGTGGTGTAAATTTGGTGGGACTAATGCAAAAGTGAGTGCTCCTGGGGAGGGAGGGAAGTGGTAGCAATCCCACTGTGTCTGGAGAGGAGCAGTGAAGGCCGTGAGAGGGCAGTGGCTGTTTAAAACAGGTTGAGGATGGCAAAGGGATAGGAAGAGTCATGCAAAGCTTGGCTCTGGGAAAGGCTGAGAGTAAGTGGCAGCTCTGCACTTCTCCACAGCACTGTCCCCATTGGGCCCTCTGAATATTTCCAAAGCCTTTGCCCACTTCTCTGTCCTTGGGAATAAATGGGCGATACTGGTCTGGGAGAATGAATCCTACAGTCATAGGATGGTTTGGTTTAGAAGGGACCCTTGAATATCATCTAGTCTAACCCCCCTGCAGTCTAGTCAGACTGATTACAGCAGGTTTTCCACAGCCCTAACAACCTGCCCTGAAATGGTTCCAGGAATGGGACCTCTACAACCTCTCTAGGCAACCTGTGCTATGAAAGGGGACACCTTGCACTGGATCAGGTCACTCAAAGCCCCATCTTATGTGGCCTTGAGGAAGTCACATGCAACACTGCAAAGCAGTTTACTTTGGGGAAATTGGTTTCTAGCAATGTATAAGATGCTAGAAGTTAAGCCCATATCCTGGACCTTTTCTTCTCCAGGTTGAACAACCCCTGCTCTCTCAGCCTGTCCTCCCAGCAGAAGGCTTCTAGCTGTCAGAACACTCTTGTGGTCTCCTCTGGACCCACTCCAACAGCTCCATGACTTGCATGAAATACAGTTTGCAAAGCCCTGCAGTGCCCACAGGCGTCAGGGTGCAAATCATGGTGGCCAAGGGCCATGCTGGGTGAGGTACACTGCTGCAGGCCATCCCTGCGGTTAGGGGGTGCGGAGCCAGGGGTGCTGGAGTCTGTAGGCAGAAATACAGCACTGAGATGGCTGAGCCTGGTGGAATCACAGCAGCGCATGGCTGATGCCAGGGAGTGGACTGCTGAGAAGCTGTTTGGTGCCTAGAAGCATGTGTTACAGTCATGGTGGGAGAGGAGGGCAGCAAATTCTGGAAAGAGTGTAAATTATATTTCTTGTCTCAGTGGAGATCTTGGAAGCAGACTAATCTGTGTCATTATCTGTTACCTTACTAGGCTTCTGGAAAGTTGTGTTTTCAGTGCCCCCTTTTCCAAAAAAATGGAGATTTTTTTTTTTGTGTGTGCTCCCTTGCTGATATTTTCAAGAGGTTTTGAGAGGAAGAGACTGTTGAGGGAAAGAGACTGCCAAATGCACTAAGTTGACAATGAAAAGGGATGTTGTTTGTTTTGTTAAATTGATCCAGTTCTAGTAATCTGAAGTGTTTCATTGTTGCAGAAGGCAGTTTCTGAAACGGTAGTTTGCCAGTTGATATTGTCCTTTAAATATCTCACAAACAGTTGTCCAAAGACTATTTTTATCTAAGAATTTTTTAGTGTGATTTTTTTTGTGCATGTGGGGTTTTTTTAAAATTATTTTTTATTTTAACAGTATTTTAAATCCAGACAGAGGATGTAACTTCTTCATAGACAAGTGTTTTCTTTCAGAGAACAGATACTTCTATAGTGGTCCTAAAACTGTAAAAATAATACTTATTACTGTGTGAACAGGAGAATCAGATCTAGACATAGTGATAACCACTCATGGTTTTTGTGTGTGTGTTTGTTTTGGTTTTGGTTTTTCTCTTTTCTTTTCTTTTCTTTTCTTTTCTTTTCTTTTCTTTTCTTTTCTTTTCTTTTCTTTTCTTTTCTTTTCTTTTCTTTTCTTTTCTTTTCTTTTCTTTTCTTTTCTTTTCTTTTCTTTTCTTTTCTTTTCTTTTCTTTTTTCTATTTTCTGTTTTTTTTTTCTTTTTGTTTTTCCACACATGCTTTTTTTTGAAATAAGTTCTGCCATTTGTCTCAAGATGAGGCTGATTTTTGATCTGAAGGAGTTAAAAGCTATAGGGTTGAATGTTATGTTTGGCATGGTGTACAGATGCTGTAGAGCTCATGCACCACATCCAAAGTCCCCTGAAGTCTGTTGAAATCCTATGCACGTTGATAAGTTTCAAATGAAACCATAAAATGGAAGCTAACCCCTATGTCACTAGCCAGCCTGATCCTATTCCTGCCTCAGATTTGATCTTTGAATATCCTGTAAATCCAGTTCTTGTACCAGCCACTGCCTCTCCCTAAGACACTCCAATTCCCCTGTCATCCTATGACAATATTCCACCAAATGTGTATAGTTTATATATACACATATGTATTTTAGGGGGACAACACTTGTAGTCAGTGATCTTATTAAAGTGTAACGAAAGTGAGAATTTAACCTTCTAACCTTTCCCCTGATGAGATTCAGGGACTCCAAATATGTGTTCAGACTTGCATGGAAGAAATATATCAAGGGTTTTGCAGTTCTTCTGTGCTAGTCAGAAATCAGCAAGCAAAACTTCAGTCTCAGAAAAACTCCAAATCTCACTAGCTAGTTTCAAATCCATCTCCCCAGTTTCTTCAGATGTTAAATTAATTAGGTGAAATTTCATGCTAAATGGGCTTTTTTTTTTTTTTTTTTTGGCTAAGCAAAAAAAAAAAAAGTAAAAATAGATCAAATATGAGCTTAGAGTGGAAATTTGGAATCTTAATAGCATTTAAGTTCAGGAATGTATTTGAAGAATAGTTTTGGAAGTGTTATCTTCATGAACTGATGTTCATCAGTCTGATGATTCTCCATCTTTATATGTATCAGAAACTGATTTTTTTTTTCTAAAAGAAAAAAAAGCCAATTGAGGCATTTGGTGGAAATGTAACTTATTGTATAGATTAATACAACTGTGATAAAAGACTACCTAGACTATTAAACAGCTCCCACCCAAGAAACACATTAGCTTTACTGTTCAGCTTGGTCACTAAAACAGAAGAGAATGCTAGAGGGAGCTGTGTTGTGACTCTGTTCCAAAGGGCCTATGTCCAAGCAGAGACTAAATCAGAGCAGCCAGAGAGCTGCTTGAACTGACAGAAGGGATCAGGTGGGTTCCTGCCAACTGCCAAGTGCAGTGCTGGGACTCCCTGTCTTTAAAATCTTTGTCTGTCTTTCAATATCTTGCACAAGCTCTAGAGCTGATGGGAAGATAACTTTGTATTTTGTTGTTAATTTATGCATCCTTAGAAGGTTTTCACTGTCAGCAGGTCATTTCAAAAGAAATTTCTGCTAGGACAATCCCCTCTACTTCCCTTCAAGAAGAAAGGCTCTCAGAAATTAATTTTCAGAACTAGCATTTTAAATCATAGAATGTTTTGGATTGGAAAGGACATTTCAAGGCCATGTAGTGCAACCCCCCTGCTGTCAGCAGGGACATTTGCAACCAGATCTGGTTGTTCTGAACACTGTTCAACTAGATCTGTAATGTCTCCAGGGCTGTGCCATCTACATCCTCTCTGGGCAACTTGGGCCAGAGTCTCACCACCCTCACTGTGAAGATTTCGTCCTTATATCTAAATCTCCACTGTTTTAGTTTAAAAGCATTACCACTTGTCCTACCACAATAAGCCCTGCTGAAAAGATTGCCCTTAAGTAAGTATCATTTTTCTCATTCCTGCTACCACGTGTGTTTGCCCATGTGATTGGACTCAACTGAATGAAGAGAATCTTCCTTTCATTTTGGGAAAGATTGGGGGTTGGGAGGGTAGGGGTAAAGAAAGGATTTTATTGGGGACTGTGCCTTCCTTCTCTTCTCCTGAAATGGAATTTCCTGATGAAGGAATTGTGATATTTTCAGATATTTTGCCAAAAAAATGCACAGTCCAAAACAAAAAATATGATTGCATTCCCTTGCTAGTTGTGTGACACTCAAGTATTTGTCGATCTTGCACTGCATCATGATGCAATACAGAAGCAGACAACCATAGATGGCCAGAAAAGGCTCAATTAAGTATTCTGCAGCTGCTACAAATTAGATCAGCATCTGCATCTGTGTAGACAAAGAAATTCATGGTAATTTTGAGGGCCAAACAAAGTAGAGAATTGTTTTGGATAGACCCCTTGCCACAATTCAAACAAAATCCAACTCAAACCTGCTCTAAGGTTAGAAAAAAGTTGGTCAACATCTTCTGTTGCTGAAGGCTGATATGGCTCTTCATGCTGGCCACAGATACAGATTCCAACACACCACATGAAAGGCTGCTGTTGTGGTATTCCCAACTTCACAAGGAATTTTTTTTTTCATTTTTCTTGTGATCATTATTATTATTTTTTAATCAGAAACCAAATTCTCAGGAGTTTTCCAGACTAGACTTAGAAAGATGTTTTATATAAGCATCCAGCTTTTTGGCTGTTTCTCTGACAATTTGCCTCTATTCCAAATGATGTACCTCTTTCTGGAATCAAAGTTGGAGTAAATAATATGCAAACTTTACAGGTCAATCACCCTGCCTGTTGTAACAGTGTGCTGCTTTGTACTTGCAGCATAAATTGCGTATAGAGTACAACAGCAATAGATGAGTACAAGGAATGAGGGGATAAGGGTTTTGTTGGCAAACTGTTTAATACAGATATGCCTGCATGCAGATTCAAAAAAATCAATAGGTTATTCTCTGGATATTTGGGGAAAATGCACTGGTTTTAAGTGCTTGTAAACTCCTCAGTACTAAATTAACATTTTTCTTTTGTGTTTGAACAGCTCCAAACACAATGGTTTATTCATAAATGCGTCTTCTAAGTGCTGCTGTAATGCAAGTATTTCTATAATCAAAACAATAATTAATATAAAACTTTCATTAGACATTTTAGAGAGGCCTTTTGAAGGCTGACAGCTCTTGTTGATAAGTGAAGAAGACCTTGTAACCTCTGTGAGCATAAAATGTAATTGCATAATAGTTGGGTCAGCTTTTAGATGTGCTTGTGCCACTTATGTTCATCTGTATTAAAACTTCCATGAGTCTCCAGCTGTGATATCATTGGTTGTAACTCTTCCCATGGAAGCACTTACAAAAGTTAATATTACCAAGGTTAAAAGGAAACTGAGCCTCAGAGGTCATGTCTGGATATGTGCTTTGCTTTAGAGTATTTCAACTGAAGTTACTGTTGCTGTCCTATGATCTAGTTTGAAGATCTTTGCAGATGATAGGGACAGATTTGAGTTCCCCTTTCTGGTGTGTTGTGTTCTGCAAGCTAGCACCAATCAGGCCAGCAAGATCTGATTTCACCACTGACTTTATAGAGAGCTACACTGGCATGATAAAAGGAGAAGAAACATGGTTACTGAATCAAAGACCTTTTTGGAGTTGAGTGATTATATTTGTCAGGAAAGTAAGTCCCGTATAGAGACAGCTTCAGTTCTTTTGCTATTAACCAATGAATCTCCAATCAAATATACATTGAAACCTCTTGAACTTTCCCATTATGACATTATCCTTTCCATTTTTAAACTCAGTAGTAAGTAAGTTATGGTGGTACCAGCATTTATCTTTTTAGATTTAAATCTCTCTGAGGGTCTGTGCTCTAAAGTCCCTTTCTGATAGTATCTCTGGACATGACATAATTGTCCTCTTGGCTATGACTCAGATACAGGAGCATGAGCTGGAGGACAGGTATGTATATAGAAGGGAGTTGTGAGATTTTATAGATTTCAAGGGAGACTGAAGAGCCTTTGGGGTCTAGATACTTAGGCAGGGTGAAGATGTGCTAAAACTCACATGGACCATAGTAATTTAAGGACTGTTGCTAATGGGAATAGACAAGCAGAGAATTTCTGGATTGCTGTGAGATTCAGCTAGGACTTCCCTCATCTTTTTTTTTTTTTTTTCTCACATAAAATCCATTGTTTTTGAAATTATTTAAAGAATAGTTTCTTCCAGGAATGATGGAACAAGCCCCTCTTTGCCCTAAGTGGGAGCCACTTCCCTCATATTTCTGAGGAGGAATACAACCCACAGTCTCATTTCAGTGAGGCTGTATGTCCCTAAGATCTAAAGTGCTATCAAAAGCATAGTGTTTGAGAGTGGAATAGTTAATGAAGTCAGTGCAAGGACACATAATTAAATGGACAGCCAATATCTTTCCAAGGGGAGGAACTATCTTCTTATACACAGGAGATTATTTCACACACTTCTCTTTTTCTCAACCTTAGTAGTCTCTTAATTAATTTTTATAATTATTGCGCACGATATTAATTTGTTATTGCCAAGCATTCTCCTGCAATGATTTCAAACTCAGGAGGTGGATTAATACTGGAGAAAGAGCTATTAGCGTGTAGTTATATTGGCTGGCGAGAATCCTGACACCACTTAAAAAAAAAAACAACAAAACAACCAAAACCCAAAAAAGCAAAGCAAAAAGAATGAATGCTGGAAATATCTATAGCAAAAACTATACGAATCATTGATTTTGTACACTTCCATGTCATTATTGGTATAGCAATAAAAAAAAGCAGGGAGTGATGAAAATTATTAAAGGAGAGAGAGAGATTGTTTTTTGGGGGGGGGGGAGGTTCCTTTTTTTTTTTTTTTTTTTTTTTTTTTTGTTAAACCCACCAAACCAAGCCACATACAGCCCAGATACAGGAAGGTTTGTTTTTGCTGAATTAATCCTTAGCAGCTGTGTATCTTACTATTCAGCTTTAAATTTTCTGCCCCAACAGATGCTGTCATGTTTCAGGGCACAGTGCATCAGCCGTATTAATGTTAAGTTGAACTTCTTCCATTGTGAGCACAGCTTTTAAGTATATATGTAGAAGCAGCATTACTGTGTATATATATATATATATTCATATATATATGAGTGAAGCAATAATTGCTGTTTCATTCATTCTGTGCAGTTATTTTACATGCTTCCAGCAAACTTGTGTACCTTAGCTTAAATTGAGATACTTATCCTTTGTAGATTACATCTATTGAACTTGATTTAGTGCCATCACTGGAGATTTCTGAAGTGGTGCTTTCAGAACTTGCCTTTATAATGCTTTCAAGGAACAAAACCCAACTTGACTATGCAACAAGAAACTTGTATTTTCATTGGAGAAGGCAATGTGGTGAAGAGTTTGTGTGTATGTGCGTGCTTACAATGGCTATGCTGCAGGTCTGTCCCAGTTTCCTTTTTTTTGTGAGCCGGGCAGTGCGTTTTTGAAATGGGATAGCAGGGAGGAGCTGTGAGCAGTTGTGGGGAGTGGTATGGGAATGCTGGGGGCGTCTCCTCATGCGAATTGGCCACTGTGGGGTGCAGGGGTGGAGCTCATCTGTGGAGCAGTCCTTCTGCAGCCACTGCCACAACTCAAGGGTGGGGAAGACCCCAGGAGAGGCAGTGCTTCTGCCAGCATAGTGGCGAGGAGAACTCTCCTCTGCTTCCCAAGGTATATGTATTCATTTGGTTTTCAAGGAGATGGTCTCAGATCAATATGCAATGAATTTTTGAACAAAACCCCAAAAGAATTACTAAAAGCCCATGAAGAATGTTATTTTGTAGAGTAAGATTTTGCTTACCGTACTAGAGGAAAAATTAGAAATCTAAAGTGTATATATACATATACATACATACATATATATATATATAGACCCCCCTCCCATGTACATGCTTTATATGCACAGGATCATATATGTACACACTTCAAATTCATAACAGACATATAAAATGGAAAATTGCATGTTTTAAGTGCTCATATATGAAGCAGTAATTAAGGCAATTCATCCTACTGTCTTCCCCTAATTTGTGTCATGCAGTTCATCTTCTCTTTTAAATGCAACTTCATTGCCTTCAGTGGAAAGTGTCCAGTTTTCACCAGTGTAAGTGAAAGAAGAAGGCACGGTATGCTTTGAAAATACTATGTAACTCTGTGTGAAAAGCCTTGAATTAGCTTTTGAGGGACACAACACGCAGTTAATAATTTGCTTTGTGGTGAAATCCCATTTTATATTTACACGCACTATGGAATAAATAATATAGATGTCTTCCTGACACTAAAGCTTGGATTTATTGGAAAAGACAAACATGTGGCTGAAAGCTGAGCTAGACTGTAGCTTTTCAAAATGAAAGAGATGAATAGTTATAGAAGAAAGTAGCATCGCTGACAAAACAGGCATCGGAGCGCTTAGTTGATAGGGAAGAGTTGGTACAATGAGTATATTGGCATTTAGGGATGATTTTGTTTCTAACTGGAGTAGTAGTAAAGTTTCACTGAATTAATTAAGGCCTTCCTATTAATCTCTCGGTATTTCATTAATAATAGAAATGCTTTAGAATTTAACTTAATGTGCTTAAGTCTGATGACGAGAAAACTAAGAAACAGACCAATAAAGGGCACTCGTTTAACTTTAATTATCTGATGTGTAAT